>NC_056743.1:1402643134-1402770634 GCF_019279795.1 Protopterus annectens | reverse complement strand
AGCCACTGCAGTGATCCCGAGGTGAACTTTCTATTTCCCATCTACTCATCAAGATTTCTCTTGAAGAGGGCCAGTGAGGTGCTCTGCTTGACATGTATGGGAAGTCTGTTCCAGAACATGGGCAGTCTCTGGGTGAGGAACCTGTCCCTCCAGCATGTTCTATTGATTGTGGTAATGAGGTTGAGGTCTCTGGAACGTGTGATGCGGAGGGATTGGGATTTCTTTAGATGTAACATTTCTAACAGATTTGGGTCAGACATGGCTTTGTAATTCAAGGAGAGATCACCTCTCCTCTAAGTAGGTGATATGAGACAGAGAATAGCTGGAGTCATTTGAGTCTGTCTGTGTAGGACATGTGTTTAATTTCTATGATCTTCTTCATGAGGTACTTCTGTGGCCTCTCCAGCTGTTGCAGGTGTCTAGTGAGGTACATGCCAAATGGGACATTATACTCAATGATTGGTCTAATGAGGGAAGAGTAGAGAGAGATGATGACCTCTTTCTTCCTGGATACAAAACCCTTGGTAATGAGATGTTCCACGTAGAAGGACTTTCTGATCACAGTGGTAATGTGGTGGTCGAAGGAGAGGCTGCTGTCAACCTGCATCCCCAAATCTCATATAATGCCTTCCATGTGCAGTGTGCTCCCATCTATGTGGTAATTAGTGAGAACTGAGTTTTTACCAAAGGGGATGACAACGCATTTTTTGGCATTAAGATTAAGGCCATGGTTTTGACACCAGTCATTAGTCTCAGTGAGGCCTTTCTGTAGGATGTCTGCATCACTTGGGGAGTTAATAATGGCTCCCAGCTTGCAGTCATCTGTGAACTTGGTCAGCCAGAGTCCCTTTGTGTTGGCCTGGACTTCTGAGAAGTAGATGCCGAACAGGAGAGGACCCAGGACTGATCCCTGTGGCATTCCACTCATGACTGGTTGGCAGTCTGACTTGTAGTCTGCTACTTTCATGCTGTGTGTTCTATCTGTGTGCCAATTTGCAACCCTCCTAGTGATATAGGGGCTGATGCCTGGTTTGGTGAGTTTATCAATAATTCCTGAGTGAGGAATGGTATCAAAGGCCTTGGCCAGATTGAGGTAGGCTGTATACACTGCCTTAACTTCATCCACAGCCCTGGTGACTGAATCAAAGAAGTCAACCAGGTTGAGCAGGCATGATCTCCCTTTCACAAAGCCAAATTGCGTGGGGTCTAGAGTTTGGAGATTTTCTATATCTTTGTTAATCAGGTCCATGATGATGCACTCCATAGCTTTGCATATCAGGCTCATCAGGTTAATGGGGCGATAATTCCCAGGGTCTGTAGTCTCTCCCCCTTTACGGAGAGGAATGACTGCAGCAGTGTGTCATTCAGTAGGGACAAAGCCTGAGGTGAGGCTGTGACTGAACATGGCACACAGATGTGATGCCAGTTCACTTTGTAGTTCATGTAGAACACAGCCAGGGATATTATTGGGTCCCATGGAAGATGTATTCTTGGCCTTGGACAAAGCAGATTTAACCTGTGCTGCAGTAATTCTGGGTGCCTGGCATTCTTCCGGTATTGTGATTGGTCCTTTAGTGGGGGAGAGAGGGGTAAAGTTAACACTGCATCTTTCATCCAGTATGTTGGCAATATCTGTTGGCTCAGTATAGGAGGTACTATTTTATAGGTTCATAGGGGGCATTGTCATAGGTCATAATGAGAATGAGTAGTGATGAGTACAGGGGCGATGACCCTTGATCTATCTAGATGTGAATCCAGGTCCAGGTTAGAAGATATAGAAGGTTTTCCTAACTACTTTGGCAATGAAGGTGTCAAGCGAAGACTACTGTCAACTTGGGTCCCCAGATCCTGACTTTTTTCTGTGCTCAGTGGATGTGTCACCTATATGGTAGCTAGGGGGTAACCTTTTTTCCGAAGGGTATGACTATGCATTTGCCTTTGCCAGTCGAGGTAGGCTGTATGGACTGCCTTTCCTCATCAATGGCCTTGGATCCAAAGTCTGCAAGTTCCCTCTTATTTTATGAGTTCCATTATGATCCTCTCCCATGGCTTTTGCATATAAGGCTTGTCAAGCTAATGGATCCTGAGGTGAGGCTAAGATTAAACAGCTGTCCTAACTGTGGGTTTAATAGATGTTTGGCTACAACAATCCTCTGGAATAGATATCTCCTTGGGGAGGGGGAGAAGTTTGCACAGGTTCAGTAATTTTCACATCATTTTGAACTAATTCAGCATATCTATCTATCTGTTCCTCCTGGGTTTCTAACATAAGAAAGAAGGCCTTATGATTGTCTTTAGAGTCCTTGGCATTTTTCTCTCAAAATTTGCCTTGGATTCCAAGTTTGCTATCTTGTAGTAGCTTCCTCCTTTGTTGTAGAGCTTGTTTATGGAGCCTTTGAGAGTCTTAGTTTTGTTTGGTTTGGGATTGCCTGATCCATGCAGTCCTGCTGGTGCTGGTAAGGTACTTGTGTGTGATTCAGCGGTTTGAGTAATGTTTACCACTGGCTCAGGGTTGTTCCATGAGTCACCTAGTATGATGGTGTTTGGACCAGATACATGTTTTTCAGTTTGAAGGAAGGCCATGGTTCTGGAGTTTGAGAGAGAGAGGTGGCCTGTAACATGCTACAAATTGCAGAGCAGTCTTGCTATGGTTAATTGCACCTGGATGGTCTCTGCTCTCAGAGCCTTGAACCAGGTTTCTGTCACAGCACAGGTGTTCTAGGGTGGTTTTTTATTTTGAGCTTGCCCTAAAAGGCACTATGGGGGTGGTCCAGCATGTCATCCCCCAGGCAGACAGACATTGGATCCCCTTTGAATGACACCAGAATTTAAGCCAATTATTAAAGCTGATCATCTTAGTAAATCTGGGTATTGCTGTGGAGGTTCTTTATATAGCTATAGGAGGCTTTGTGATTGTTTTTAGTGTCTGCCACAATTCTGCCTTCATAGCTGGCTTTAGAGGATTTGGTGAGGGATCTCAGCATTTTGTTGAGGCAAATAAGGGAGTTTTTCCAGTCTTGGAACTTCACCTTTTTCTGCAACAGATTCTAACTTATGTTCTAGAGTTTATTAATGGTAGGGGACCACTAGATTGGCTTCCTTTTTTTGGAGGAGAGCATCTTGGTTCTGTTGGGTATGGCTAGTTCCATGCATTTATGTACATGTTCGTACAGTGCATCAGTGCATGATTTGGCATGACTGCATGACTGCCACATGATAAACAGTGTTAAAAAATAGCTGCATGACTGCCAAATCATGCAGTCATGCAGCTATTTTCCATTGGCATGGGTGCAGTGAAGTTAGCCACCTCTGTTTTTAGGAGTCCAAAGTCAGCTTGGAGAAGTTTTTCAAGGTGGTTACCTTTATGTGGGGGTGTGGATGAGATGTGGATTTCGATGGTGATTAGTTTATGGTTGGATCTGAGCAGGGAGGGATTGACTATTGGTGTAGAGCAATGGTCACCCATGTTAGTAATAACCAGATCAAGGATGTTGCTTCTTCTAGTGGTGGTCAGAGTGAGCTGGTTCAGGGCACTGGAATTGATGAATTCCAGGAAGTGTTGGGCCTGTGCATTGGTGCATGAGTAGTTTTCCCAGTTGATGGAGGGGTAGTTGAAGTCACCTAGTATGAGAGTATTGGGTTGGATCTTAATAGTTTCCAGAGTGCTTAGGAATGTGGAGTGAGTCTTGGGACATTGTTGGGGACCTATAGCAGCCTCTGACCTGAATAGCCATCTTACCCAATTTTAGTTGTACCTGGAGTATCTCAGATGCCTTATGGTGGGCTACTAGTCTGGAGGTGTGCATAGCCTTTATGAATATGAAGACACCACTGCCTTTGGAGCTTCGGTCCATGTTCTGGGAACAAAAGATGTGGAATGAGTTATAGCCTGTTAGCACAGGGGTGCTTTCTGCTGTTTTAAACCAGGTCTATGTTGCAGCACAAATGTTGATGTTCTCCATTTTGAGGATTGCTTCGAGTGAGTGAATTTTGAGATTTAGACTTCTAATGTTGAGCAGCATTACCATCAGATTGCATTTATTTATAGCTGTTAAGGTGGTAATTTGGTCTTTGGAAAACCACCTAAAAAAGCACTATAGGGGTGGCAAGAGCCTTAGCCAGTACCTGGAAACCCAGGGGTGACAGATGCAGGCCATCTCTGGCAGAGCATCGAGGTCTGTCAGTCATGTCATCCCAAGAAGACAGATACTGGATCCTCTTAGAATGACACCAAAAACTTAGCCAGTTGTTGAAGTCAATCATTTTCTTTTTGCACTGTGATATAATTCTGGATGATGGTAGGATACTGCTCAGGGCTACTGTCATACCTGCCTGGGCCACATAATTATGGCTCCACCATGTCTCTTTTCATGTAGTCCAGGGAGGTGCATCTCAGGTCATTCACACCCACATGGACAATGACAGAGTCATACTTGTACTTGTTGTGGAGTGACCTGAGTGCATGTGTTATGTGTCAAATTCTGGCACCTGATAGACAACTGACTGTTACCTTCTCCTTATACAACCTAGTGAGTGGGACATCTATGTGCCTCACTATTGGGTCACCTTTGATTAGTGTATTGGGCAAGGTGGGACATCTGTGTGCCTCACTATTGGGTCACCTATGATTAGTGTATTGGACAAGGTGTTTAGCCTTAGAGGCTTAGGTTGAGAGGCATACTGTGGAGGTGAGCTATGTGTTCTGTGGTTTGTGCTGTGTTGTGATGGTCGAGTGTGTATCTGTCTTGGAGGTCTTTGCTGTTTGGGTAAATTTCTATTGAGAGCCTCAACAAAGGTGGATGTCAGGTTTGTGTTTTTATGTGAGAGTTGTGATAGTGGGTGTTCTGGAGGGCTATGTGTTCCATGTGGTGGGGAGCAGATGTTGACCTTCTCCTCTTGACCAGCTAGTCTGGTCTTGGCTGAAGAGTGCATAGCTTCCAGTTTGGTGATACAAGTGCATCTCTCATAAGTCTGTGTGTTGGGATGTAAGAGGAAAGGGTTGTCTGTCTACATGAGACAGTTGCTGCACTGATTCAGAATGTTCAAGTGCACCAGGTTAATAGGAGAAAGCACAGCGAACTGCCGTTTAATCATGCCAGGAGGGGTGGTCATAACTACTAAGTACTGGAGCTATTTCCATGAAGAACGACTAGTGCTGATGGCAGTTAGGTGTGCTGCAATAATTGCTATAAAAACCTGTTGAAGTGCAAAGTGATTAGGCTATTTGAAGTGCAAGGGAGAAAGAACTAGCATTATCTAAGGGAAAAACTGAAGAGCAGGCTTTCTGGCACCAGTAATAGTTTGCTTTAGCTCGGCACCACAGTGCAGAGCTTAAATAAGTGCAAACCTGTGCAAGTGTGGGCTTTTAAACCAGAAAGTTGAAAGGGATGGAAAAACTGCTGAAATGGCCAATAAACTACAATTTCTGGACAAGTAACCACTCATCTTGTGGTAGATGGGCTCCTCTGCAGCTTATCACTCCCACTGATAAGCTAGAAGGCTTCTATCCAACAAAGAAAGGTGGCTTGGGGGGCTCAAAAGCTTGCAAACAGTTCTGGATAGAGCAAATCTATAGCTGGACTACACTAGTTGCAGGAAAGACGGGAAACAAATGCAAATGTGGGTGTTGAAAGGTGAAATTCCTCTTCATCTTCAGTTTTCTAGCAGACGCCTGAAGGTTTTGGGCCAAAAGTGATTGGTATGTGGAACTGTTCATAATTCCTTCCACCTTGACTAAAGCCCCAGTTCCAGCTGAAGAAAAGCAACCCCAAAGCATGATACTGCCACCACCATGCTTCACCATGGGGATGGTGTTCTTTTGGTGATGCAAAGTGTTGTTTTTGTGCCAAATGTACCTTCTGGAATTGTGGCCAAAAAGTTCAACCTTGGTCTCATCAGACCAAAACACATTTTCCCACATGCTTTTGGGAGACCTGATGTATTGTTTTGCAAATTTTAGCCGGGCCTGGATGTTTTTCTGTGTAAGAAAAGGCTTCCATCTTGCAACCCTACCCCATAGCCCAGACATATGGAGAATACAGGGGATTATTGTCACATGTAATACACAGCCAGTACTTGCCAGAAATTCCTGTAGCTCCTTCAGTGTTGCTGTAGGTCTCTTGGCAGCCTCCTTCACCAGTTTTCATCTTGTCTTTTCATCAATTTTGGAGGGACATCCAGTTCTTTGCAACGTCACTGTTGTCCCATATTTTCTCCACTTTTTGATGACTGTCTTCACTGTGTTCCTGGGTATATCCAGTGCTGTGGAAATTTTTTTGTACTCTTCTCCTGACTGATACCTTTCAACAATGAGATCCCTTTGATGCTTTGTAAGCTCTCTGCAAACCATGGCTTTTGCTGTAGCAGGCAACTGAGTGAATGTCAGGAAAATCCTACTAGGACAGCTGAACTTTATTTGGGGTTAATCAGAGTCTCTTTAATTGATGGCAAGTGTGTACCCAAGAAGACTGAATGCTGTAATTAAATCAAAAAGTGTTTCAACAAAGTATTAGTTTAAGGGTGTGCACACTTATACAACCAGCTTATTATATGTGTTTTATTTTATATATTTTTCCACTAACAGATTTGTTTGTTTTTCAAATGAATTGTACAGGTTATAGGTCATATTAAAGGTGGGAAAAGTTTTGAAATGATTTATTGTGGTCTCATTTTTTAAATCACAAAAACCTGGCATTTTAAGAGGGGTGTGTAAACTTTTTATATCCACTGTATATATATATATATATATATATATATATATATATATATATATATATATATATATATATATATACACACACACACACACACACACACACACACACACACGCATATATATATATATATATATATATATATATATATATATATTTCACAAATGCACTTTTTTGGTATATCTGTATAAAATGACCATGTCCTGAAACATACTTACATTTGAAAGGCATTATATGCAGATTCCATACCTTTAAATACAGTGACAAAAGGTTTGGCGTTAATATGACTGATAAAAAGATGCTGATAAAACTTCTGTGAAAATGCATCAACAATGTCTTAGAAACTGGAAAACATGCACCTAATCAGTCCTAAAGCTAAAGAATAAATAATCAAACATGGCATTTTACTATACAGCTTTTGAATGGCTTATTCTTAGCTGCCGTACTGGCATTGATAATCGCTAGCAAGGAATGCAACATTTCATGTCTGGCTTTGTATTCACTATTTTCAGGTTCAAGCACCACTGTGTCAATCTCCTGAAAGAGCTATATGGCCACCCATCTGATAGAATTGAACCACTAGCCTACATCATGAATGACTGCCTGCTTTAAAGATGTTTCTGTGTCACCTTACTGATGCATCAGTTAACTGACAACCTCATCTCCCTACAGCCAAAATAATGTACTCATGACAGAAAAAACTGAAAGTGACTTTTAGGTCAGAAGCCTTTCTTCCAGTTCCTGTTAGCATTGGATTAATTTTCCAATTGCTTTCTGAACTGAAAATAGACTGTTGAAGGTCAGATGATTTTTTTAATTGTTTTATTTATTTAGGTACCTAAATCCTAGACATCTAACATAAGAAAAAAAGCAACTAGACATGAGACATCACATACAAAATGAAAGTGCTTAAGACATAAAATTAAATACTCTAAATCCAAACTTAAATTATCGAATTCAAATAACAAATGTAGCCTTATTAAGGCTGATGAAGTGTCCCTATAAGTAACTAATTAAACTGTCTTGAGTAGATGGAACTTTAGTTACTTCATAAAGGAATGCACAGAACCATTCGCCCTAAACAGCGATGGTAACTAATTCTTTAGGAGCAGACAAGATATGGAAATAGAAGCTTTACCTGCAATCTCTAACCTAGAACATGAAACAACTAGCAGACCATCACTTGATGACCTGAGGTGTCTAGTCAATTTACAGAGCCTTAGCAGTTCCTTAAGGTAAGGCAGTTTCAGGTTTTGAGAGAAGCAGTAGGTGAGGGAGTGAGATTTAAAGGCACATCTCATGTTGACTGGCAGCCTGTACAGATTTCGCGGGACTGAAGTAATATGCCTAGGATAAGCAGGAGCAGTCAAATGTCTGGACAAGGAATTCTGCAGTTACTGCAGTCAAATATACATGAGCCAGAGACAGACAGCCTTACAGTGTGAAGTATCCAGCACCTGAACCACTGCTGCCAAGTTCAGAGTTGATATAAAGTGTTTGCCCTCAGCAGTGTTCTTCAGATGCCCTAACAAGAGCTAATACCATGTTTTTTACTGTCCGTCTGTTATCATAAACCACATATAGATGCTGGACACAAGACACAGATTCCAGCCTGTTAGCCCCATACGTTATGAAGGAGCAGGTGAAGAGGTGATCGATGATCAGAGGTATGAATAAGCACGGTTTCACTTTTTACTGGGCTGAGCTGAAGGCAGTTAAGCCTCACCAGTAAGTAATTAAATCCAAGGAGTCCTCAAGAGTAGTAAAATCAGGTAGAGAATCCTAAGGAAAGGAAAGGTAAAGATGTGTGTCACAATCTCTGGTATTCTGTTCGTTTTGTTAAAATACAGACGTAACTGTGTTTTTAATTAACAGAAAAGCATTGTTAACGTGACGTGAAAAATAAGTCCTCCTGTCTCCCCTTACATGTCAAATTACATCATAAAATGGGCATGGATGTGGGAGGATGGGTGGGGAAGGGGGGGATAGATGGAATGAGATGTGGTGCTAGGGGTGTGCTCACTGTCTGTTTCTTGGCACAACAACAGGTAACAATCCTAGGCAGTGATGACTGGAGTTTTAGATGGTATAAAGTCAGGCTTGGGTTTAATTAAGCCTGTTTTGACTTTTTTTTTTATGCAACCCACCCTCCTTTCCTTTGAGTTTAGGATTGGTCGAGATATTTTTGACTGTGGAATTTAGGTTAAAGATTACTAGGGTTGAGAAATGGGGGATCTGGTGGAACCCCTCTTCTGCACCTCCCTTTGATGGTTGACTATTCAGAAGGGGAGTGGTGCTGCACTGCATCAGAAATTGTGTGTGTTGAATCCACTACTGAGATTTAATGCTGCTTACATTAGGTATGGAAAATGAGCATTTTTTACATTGCTATATGAAATTGTATTTTTATTTGGATGTACTCTTGTTGCTTATTAATGTGCATAGTTATCTTTGTAATGTGTTAATGGAGTTTATTTAATAAAATAGCCATAATGGCAATTTTTGTTGTGCTTTGTTTGTCAGGGGATTTTTAGACAAAAAAAATGGCATTTTTATTCATGAGTGGGCATGCAGCTGTGGCATTACAATCCTGTCAATGCTACCAATCAACATCTGATAATCATCCTTCCTCAAACATAGCAGACTGAGCTGAAGTTTTTCCTTACTACTGTTGTATATCTCACTCTATGCAAATTCTCTTTCTTCTGTTAGCCCTCCCATTCTCTCATACACCCTAAACACTGAATCACCCATTCCCTTGTACATCCCAAACACTGAATCAGTTATTCCCTCATACACCCCAAACACTGAATCACTCATTCCCTCATACATCCCAAGCACTGCATCAGTATTCCCTTATGCACCACAAACACTGAATCACTCATTCCCTCATACACCCCAAGCAGTGAATTATTCATTCCCTCATACACCCCAAGCAGTGAATCATTCATTCTCTCATACACCTCAAGCACTGAATCACTCATTGCTTCATACACCCCAAGCACTGAATCACTCATTCCCTCATACACCCCAAGCACTGAATCACTCATTCCCTCATACAGCCCAAGCACTGAATCACTCATTCCCTCATACAGCCCAAGCACTGAATCACTCATTCCCTCATACAGCCCAAGCACTGAATCACTCATTCCCCTCATACATCCCAAGCACTGATTACATCCAGTTGCTCGGCCTTACTTCCCAGCTTCCTATCTGTATTTTTTTTCACTTGACTCCCAATACCTTGTTGACATTTGACTATGATGTGGAGTATTTTGTGATCAATTTGACAATGTTCATGTTGGGATAACATGGGATAATATGGGATGGAACTTCGCAGGGAGATGAAAGTATGGTAAGAATATTTCTGTAGTGATATACCAATAGCTACCTACTTTACCAGATGTAACTTTGTAGCATTCTTAATCAGACTGTTTTTTTTTCTTTGGAGTGGTTCTGTTTTGTAGATGGGTAGCCTAATGGCACAAGTATTATTGCCTCCTCACTGCAAGTAGTTTTCCAGTTTGATTACCGCCTGAGGTGCAGTCTGGAAAGAGTCTACATGTTGTCCCTGTGTCCTTGTGGGATTTCTACTTGTTCTCCAGTTTTCAACCACCTTTCAAATTGCCCATAAGTGTCTGTGAAGTGTATGAGTGAGCGAGTGAGAGAGCGAGTGAGTAAGTGAGTGAGTGAGAGAGTGAGTGAGTGGGTGAATGAGTGAGTGGGTAAATAAGTGAGTGGGTGAACGAGTGAGTGAGTGAGTGAGTGAGTGAGTGAGTGAGTGAGTGAGTGAGTGAGTGAGTGAGTGAGTATGTTCTAAAATAGGCTGGCACCTTGTAATGAGTAAGCTTCAAAAAGACATAGTCAGTGTTATGTATGTGACCCTGTAAAGGATAAAGCATATTACTGAAAGCAGGACAGATGGATGTTCTAAAACGTTCTCCTTAGGGATCATTTATAGAAGGGGTGTAGCTCAGTGAAGACAGTCCATTTAACAGAGAAATGGATTCACTTCGGAATCTCAAAATTCCGAAACATTGAATCTCATATGATCAAAACCATATGATCTATGTTTCGGAATATCAAAATTCCGAAACAACCCCCCCCAGAAAAAACAACGACTTAAACATTCATGCAGGGGAGCAAGCCCTCCTGCTGCACACCCACCCCCTCGCTTCTTAAATATACCAACTCCAAGATCGCACTACAGCGAGGAAAAGGGAAATCTCCCATTCCGCACTGTATGCAATTCTCCGTTCAGAATTTTTAAATTCTGAAACTTTGATCATATGGTCTCGACCATATAAGGTTCGAAATTTCAGAATTTCGACATTCTGAATGGAACCCTTCTTGCTACATATATTTTATGTTGCAATATTTATTACTTTGTACAACTAGCCTGGATCATCAAAATAGTTAGGAAGTAAGTAAAACAAGCAAATAAATATTTTTCTCCCTGGTGATCTGGTTTCTTCATGTAATTGTGAAGACAGGACAGCTATCCAATATATAATTTTAATTAAAATGCATTTATTTTATTGCATTTGTTAATCAGTGTAGAACAATGACCATGAACCTTTTTAGGGTCATCATTTGAGCACTGTTACTTGCTTGGAGCCTCACAGTAAGGCAAATTGGGACAAGGGAGTCAAACCCTCAACCAGAGGAAGCAACTCTTTAGTAACTCATAGCCTTAATTCCACCATCAGCTGCCAGACAATCTGTTTAAAGATTTCTAATGAAATATCATTAATTGATAACAGCAATGAGAATCTAAAGAGTAGAAAAGTGGATATAATCGTAAAGCCAACTAACTACCTTGGCCTTCAAGTTTTATGTGTAAGAAATGCTGTAAAAATGTCATGCCAATTAACAAAACTATTTATATTTGTATGGATATATATGAGTACATTTTTCTTCTGGTATTTGTTGACTGGTATAGTCTACCTGGGAGGTTCCACTTTTAATGGAGTCTGAAAGAGTCAGGGAGATGAAAGAATGTAGTAATTTCAGGAAGCAGAATTGCAGAGCTAGTATTTTAACACATCACAAGCATGCTCAGTGTGTCAGATGTAAACAAGAAATTTATTTTGCAGAATAAATTTTATATCTGTGCTGGAAACAAACCTTCTACATTTAAGGACAGGCACAATAAGCAAGCTTAACCTTGTGAGGACAAATGGTTCTACTGTTTGGGATTAGTCATCTACTAAGGCTTCCCCTTGCATGTGTGGGTAGGTCTCTGTACCAAGTAGATCTTTCAAGGTGAAGTGAAAGTTATCTCATTTGGAGGAATATTCTTCCTCTGACCCCATTTCAAACAAACCTAGGTGTGGTGTCTCTTCTTCTTCTGAAATTTCCCAGGTACAAATAGTATTCTGAAAGAATATTTGTCTCCACATTTTTACTCCGACAGTGTTTTCTCAGTGACTTCTAAGCTTTGGACTTGTAGATACATCCTTGAATGAGTTGCAGACATTTGAGATACAATTTCTGGTTGTACAGTATTTTACTAAGTTAGGTATAGTCTTGATCATTATGACTGCTGACTTAGGTGTAGTTGTTAAATTGAATTTTCAATGTTTTCTAAGATTACCTTTACACTACAGCATGTTGTGCAACAATGACAGACACCTTCCCCCATTATGAAGCATTTTATTGTTGTAATTCAACAAGAAAACCACTTTTAAAATATATGATTTCCATACACTGATATCCCTAAGGAATAGTAGTAAACTTTAACTTTAGTGGTGACAGTGTAGGGAAAATGTGTGTTGCGTTCACAGAATTTAATGGATGCACCACAGCATATGCACAACAGTGCCCCATTAAAGTCTAAGGATGCAACACATATTACTCCAAGATAACATTTCAGTATTAAATACTAAATTTATTTAGGTCATGGTTTAATAAAAAGTTTATGAAGCTTTTTATTAAAAAATGGCCCAAATACATAACTATGGACAGCAGTAAACATGCATCATGGCACTTGACTTATCAAATGCCTCAATGAAAACGGTAACACTGGAAAATCAATTTAAAAAACCTTTTAAGCAACAGGCCTATAAGAGGGACAGTTCAGTTTAGATGAGCCAGAATATTCATAAATATAATATGTGATTGTGTACAAAACCTGTCTGAAGTGTTACATACATACGTATTACTGAGCACTGACAGAGTGACATGGCATGTAACGTGACAGAGGATCGAGCATGCGCCACTTTAATAATCACATTATGGGAACAAAGGGACATTGTATACATTGCAAGGAGCCATAATCAGTAAGGCCTCAGTGAACATTCTGAAGTTGGTGCCTCGACAATGATGACATCACCAGTCAAAACCACAAGGGGAATCCTACAGCAGAGGACAAATATGTCCCTATACAGATGGTAGAGCCAGAGGGAGTAATTAGGGTGCTATCACATTGACTCATGGAGCACATGTATTGTTACATATTAGACAGCATAGTGGGTGTACTACAAGAATATAGTACCCGAACGTAGTACCGGTCATTGCAGGCCAGTATCATAATAGATGAGATCCAGTGACATGCTCTGTGCCTGAATGTACATCAGCAATTCTTTGGTTTGTTTTTTATACCCTGATAGCATTGTTCACTTGGGTACGCTGCTCAAATTCAGCTATCATAGGATCATAGGATCATAGGAGGTTACTAGGCTAATGGCACCAGGGCAGCCCTTACAAGCCTAGCCAAGTTCAACCCGTGTTCCCAAGGGTGTCTAGTTCAAGCAGACACTGAAATCAGCACCTATTTTTCCTGTCCAAGAGGAACATGTGGAATTCCCTGGGTGATTTTCCAGTTACCCATCCAATTATCCAAATTACGCTTTGTTTAATAGGAATAGGAAGCTTGTTCCAAAAGTGGAGCAACCTCTGGGACACAAATCTGTCACTCCAGCAAGATCTGTTGATATCACATACCAGGTTAAGGTCCTTTGAGCGAGTGACCTGTGTGCCATTTGACTTGTGAATGTGCAGCATTTCCATTAAAGCTGGGTCACAGATTGCTCTGTATGCAAGGCACAGATCACCTCTGAGCAGTCTGTATGACACAGAGTAAGCTGACAATGATTTCAATCTATCCGCATAAGACAGATCTTGAAGACCCTTAATTTTCCTTGTAAGGAGCCTTTGTGGTCTCTCCTATTGCTCCAGGAGTTTGGAAAGGAACATACCAAAGGGAGCATTGTTCTCTGTTATTGGCCTTATTAGGGAAGAGTACAGTAGGGTTATAACCTCTTTTTTTGGAAGACAATGGCACAATGCCCTTACTTATGAGATGAGCTATATAAAATGCCCTTCTTACCACTGTGGAGACATGGTGATAAAAGTTAAGATTGCTGTCATCCTGTGTGCCCAGATCTCTTACCACTAACTGTGTGCTTAGGCTATTGCTACTGATGTGGTAGTTTGCAGGAACATCACCCTTGTCGAATGGGATGATAATGCATTTTTCTGCATTAAGTTTACAATCATGACTTTGGCACCACTCATTAGTCTGTGTAGGACTTTCTTGGAGGATGGTGATATTGCTAGGGGTTTCAATGCTTGCTCCCAGTTTACAGTCATCAGCAAACTTTGTCAGCCACAGTCCTTTAGTTTTAGCCTGTACTTTGGAGAAGTAGATTCCAAACAGTAGGGGTCGCATAACCAATCCCTGTGGAACACCACTGGTTATGGGTCTAATGGAGGAGGTGGAGTCACATATTTTGACTGTATGAGTTTTATCAGTAAGACAGTTTGCTACCCACCTGACAATATATGGGTGATACCTAGCTGGGTGATTTTATCATTGATGCCTGAGTGAAAGATTGTGTCAATGGCCTTTGCTAAGTCGAGGTAGCCTGTATGCACAGATTTGCCCTTGTCTAGGGCTTTGATGACTATCTCAAAGAAGTCCACCAAGTTTAACAGGCATGATCTCCCCTTAACAAAACCAAGGTGGGTGGGGTTGAGCATTTGGAGATTTCCTATATCTTTGTTAATAAGGTCCATGATGATTTGTTCCCTGGACTTACAGATAAGGCTGGTCAGGCTAATGGGTCTACATTTTTCAGGGTCCATGGATGTATACCCTTTGTGTAAAGGGATGATTGTAGCTGTTTTCCATTCTGCTGAGATCAAGCCCATGCTTAGGCTGTGATTAAAAAGTGTGCCCAAGGCTGATGCTAATTCCTGTTTTAACCTATGTAGAACACAGCCCAGATGTTGCCTCGTCCCATAAAGGTTATGTTTTTGGCCTTGGAGAGGGCATTTAAGATCTGGTCCTTGGAGATATTATTTGGGGGACAGGTGTTAGGGATGCTTTGGAGTATATGTGGTGGGGACAGGGGAGTGAAATTCTCACTGAACCTGTCAGCTAGCAGGTTTGCTATATCCACAGGTTCTATATAAGTAGTACCATTAACTATGAGTTCAGCACAAATGTGGGCCTTACCTTTGAGTTTACGGATGTAACTAAAGAACACCTTGTGGTTAGCCTTAGTTAAGGAAGCTAATTTGAATTTGTAGTTATCTTTGGAGGACTTCACTAGGAATCTTATTTGCTTGTTTAAGTTGAGTAGGGAGTGTTTTCATTTTTGAGACTGTTCCTTCCCACTGTTAGACAGCAATTTCTTTTTCCTTTTGTATAGCCTATTAATGGCAGTTGTCCATAATGCAGGTTTGTTTTTCCTTGAAGATCTTGCTTTGGTTCTATCAGGTATGGCAGAATCAATACAATTATACAGGTGCTTGTGTAAAGCATTGGTGTATAGCTCAGCACAGGTGTCTATTCCATCAATGAGGGAGGGGCTATGAAGCTATTTATGCTGTGACGTAAGAGGTTGTAATTAGCCTTGGAGAAGTTTTTTAGTCTAGGTGCTTCTGGAGGGGGGAGTCTTGTGTTATAGTTACTTCTAGCAAGACTGATTTGTGGTTAGACCTCACCAGGGATGTCTACACACTGGGGGTCGTGCACCAGTCCCCCATGTTGGTGAGCACCATGTCCAGGATGTTTGAGCCCCTTGTGGGTATGTCAACCAGCTGGTCCAGGGCATTAGAGTTAACGAATTCTAGGAACCTTTGGGCAAGTGAGTTAGAACACATTTAATTTACCCAGTCTATGGATGGGTAATTAAAGTCACCCAAAACCAGGGTGTTTGGTTGTATCTTGATTGACTCAAGTGGATCCAAGTAGGCTGAATGGATGTCCTGATTCATGGCTGGGGTCCTATAGCTGGCAATGACCTGAAGAGAGGTGTTACCTATACTCAATTGCACCTGAAGTAATTCAAGGGAATCATGCTGTTTAACCAATCTAGAGGTGTATTTATCTTTAATGAAAATTGATATACCACCTCCTTTAGTTCTCACGCCTTCAGTTTGTGGTCTGAATGTGTGGAAGGAAATGTAACCTGGTATAGCTAGGGTGTATTCTGCAGCCTTAAACCAGGTCTCATTGACTGCACAAATGTCAGCATCTTCCAGGGTGAGGACTGCTTCCAGTGAGTGCAGTTTCTGGTTTAGACTCCTAGTGTTTAGCAGCATAACCCTGAGGTTGTTTTCAGAGGGTATTTTTATGTCAGGAATTTTGTTCTTGTGACATTGCTTAAAAAGGCACTATAGTGATGGCAACAGCCTTAGCCAGTAACTGAAATCCCATGGGTGACAGATGAAGACCATCTCTGGTAAAGCATCAAGGTCTGTCGACCATGTCATCCCAGGCTGACAGATACTGGATTCCCTTTGAATGACACCAGAAACTAAGCCAATTGTTGAAGTCAATCATTTTCCATTTGTATTGAGGTATCATCCTAGGCAAAGGTAAAATGCTGCTTAAGGCTAGGGGCATACCTGCCTGAGACACATAATCTAAGAGCTTAGTCATGTCTCTCTTCATATAGTCCATTGAGGTACATCTCAAGTCATTCACACCAACATGGACTATGATGGAGTCATAACAGTGCCTGTTGTTGAGAGACTTGACTGGGTGTGTGATGTGGCAGATCCTGGCACCTGACAGACAGCTGTCGGTAAACTTTTCCTTATCCAACCTGATGAGAGGGACATCTGTGTGTCTCACAATTGAGTCGCCTATGACTGAGATTTTTGTTTTTCTGTTATGCCTTAGGGGCTTGACTTGTGAGACACTGGTGTGTGATATATTTATTTATTTATCGATTTATTATTTATTTATTTATTTATTTATTTATTTATTTATTTATTTATTTATTTAACATTTGTTTACTGGGAAAGTCCAGCTGGACACAGGTCCTTTTTCAGCAGAGGCCCGGGGAGAAAAGCTCCATGAGTAACAGTACATTTTCATGCACACATTATAATAATCAATAAAGCATAAAGTAAACAAAATGTAGTATACATAAGAACATACAAATTTGTTACATCTTGACAACAAAACCTGGGCTTTGAATATAGCTAGTACTATTTGTAGGTATGATTTATGTCAAGATATAAAGTTAAGACAGGTCAGTAGGAACAAAGGATTAAACACCAGGGGAGAATTTGGATATGTTTTGGGTATACTATGATGTATCAGAGCACTCATGAGGGGTTAGTACAGGAACATAGCCACTTAATTTTTAGAGAAGCTTTAAGTGATGGCTTAAAGTGGTTAGTGGATGAGCTCGAAAGAACAGAGTTAGGAAGGGAGTTCCATATATGAGATATATAGTTGGAAAATAAATATTCTCCTGCAGAGTTGTTGGCCTTGGAAATGGTGAGTAAGTTCTTGTTGTTAGAGTGAAGTGGTCTATTTGAACTGTAAGGAAGGATGAGATTTTGTAGTGCAGGGGTTCTAGTTGGTTGTGTTACAATTTTGTGAGTTAGAGAGAGTTGGTTGTAAAGAATAATGTTGGGAAGCTCAAGCCAATCTAGTATCCTTAAAGCTGTACAATGATGTGTTCTCTATGGGCAGTCATGCAAACTTAGCAATTGTATTAACATGCTTCTAGCTTAGATAAGTCAGTTTTCCTTTGATTAGTTAAAATTGGAGAAGCATATAGTAGAGTGGAGAGCAGATGGGTTTGTGCTAATGTAATTTCGGCTGTGGTCAGGAACCTTTTGTGACAATATAGACTTCCAAGTTTCTTATGGACTTTTTTTTATAGTTAAGGAGACATGCAAGTCAAATGTTAGAGTATTGTCTTTTTCCACTCCAAGAAGCTTTGTATGGGATGTTGAGGAGATCACAGTATTGTCTTTGGCTATTATGTGAAATGTTGGGCATGAAACAGATGTCTTGTTAGGTTGGAAGAGTTTTAATTTAGCTTTGTTTGGGTTCAGGATTAGATGGGCATTGGCTAACCATTTTTCAACAGAAGTGAAAGATTCCTGTGTTTGAGAATGAAGAGTTGATAGAGAAGTGGCAGCACAGATAAGGGTTGAATCATCTGCATACTATAATGCAGTATGCAGATAAGTGTTGAATCATCTGCACACTGTGTTATGGATCCATGTGGAGTAGCTGTGTGTAGATTATTAGTAAAGAGGGAGAAAAGAAGTGAGCCCAAGATAGATCCTTGGGGGACACCAATGGATAAAGGAAGGCGTGGAGATAGGTCACCCTGCCATAGAACAGATTCTTGATGGCCAGATAAATAGTTATGAAACCATGCTGTGGCAGATGGTGAGAAGGATAGTTCAGTTAATACATCTATTAGTTTGGAATGGGAAACCATATCAATGGCTTTTGATAGGTCTAGAAAGATGGCAGATACAATGTTGTTGTTATTCCTGTGATGGTTTACAGTATTAGTGAAGGATAAGAGAACTGCAGTGGTACTATGTGATGGGTGAAACCCATGCTGAGTGTTTGCGAGAAGGTTATTTCTTAGTAAGAATTTAATGATCTGGAGATGAATACACCTTTCAAGTAGCTTAGAAAGAGATGAAAGAATAGCAACTGGCTGATAATTTGTCAGTTTTGTGGAAGATCCCCCTTTATGAAGTGGGATTACATGGGAAATTTTCCACAGTTGAGGGATCTTGTTTTCGAGAATGGATCTGTTTATAAAGATTGATAATGGGAAGGCTATAGATTCACCTGAAATTTTGAGGTATTCACGGGGTAAGTTATCGATGGCAAGTGTAGTAGGTTTTAGTTTCTGTAGTAGTTTTTTTATAGTGGCTGTAGGAACTGGGGAGAAAGAGAATGAGGTATTGCTAGTTGTAGACTTGGCTGGTTTGGTATCAGGAGTAGGAGTTTGCTGTTTGAAAAAGGCAATTATAGATTCACTAAAATGTTTGTTAAAAATAGTAGCTATGCTATCGGAACTGTTGTGGATGTTTGTTGTTGGTGTAGTAGATTTTCCTGGGTGAAGGATTGAGTTTATAGCTGGCCAGAATATTTGAAGTTTTTTTTGCTATGTGTTTTGAATGTTATGGCAGAAATTTATTTTATCCTGTTTTATTTGTTTTTTTTTGCCTTATTTCTAAGTTCTTGATACTGTTGTTTAGAAACTACTGTGTTAGTCTTATGCCATAGTTCCCAGGCTTTATCTCTAGTTTTCAGAAGGGCCCTAGTGTCTCTGCTTAGCCAGGGGGCATAGTTTGATTTTACTCTGATGGTTCTAACAGGGACATGTGCATTTAATATATCTAAGAAATATTTATTAAAGTGGTTCACTGCATCATCTAGGTCAAGGTATTTGAGTGGAGTCAAATTGCACCTTTGTAGGTCAGCTAGGAAGTTGCCAAGATTAAAGTTATGTTTTTTCTCAGTTGTTTAAACATAGTACGTTTTGGTGGGAATATGTGTTGTTGTATAAGAAATATGGGTAGGTTGTCACTTAGACCATCAGGAAGGCAACCTGAGTGGAATCAGTGAGAAGAGTTATTTAATAATATCCAATATCAGGTGGATTGTGTTTTACTAGCTTTATCTATTCGGGTATGTTCTTGAATAGTTTGTGTAAAACCATGCACGTTTATGTGATGGATGTGTACTGGGTTCAGAAGATGATGTATTATGTGAAGTGTGCTTGTGCTAGGGAGGTCTCTGATGTTTAGGTACACTTCTTGTAAGGAACTCCATATATCTAGGTTCATGTGTTGTTGGTTTGGTAGGTGCAGGAGGTGAGGTGTGCATGTTGACAACCTGCTTAGTTTTAGATGAACTGACTGGTGAGCAAGAGATCCTGAGTCTAGGTTCTTGATATAGATGCATCTCTCACATAATGAATTTGTGTGGACTAGAAGAAGTAGGTTGTCAGTGTACATGAGGTAATTGCCAAACTGCCTCAGCATCCCTATGGCAACCAGGCTGGCTGGAGAAACTATGGGAAATGTATCCATCCATAATGCTAGGTATGTTGATGTGGTCCAGGTAAAGTAGAGGACAGGAGAAGTGGGCACAAAATATGAAGGGCTAGTGGGTATGATCTGTGCTGGTACTTCAGGAGCTTCACTAAATGTATTACCTGGCAGTGAGGGCCAGAAATTAGAACTAATTGATGGAGTACCAGCAGAGTACTAAGGGAAAATTTGCAGGCAAAAGTGTTTGTGTCTATAAGGCAGTGCACAATGCACAAATGCAGTGCTTATGTAGCAAATGTGCAAACTGATCTAAAGAAATTGATCAGTAAGAAAGCACAAAGCTGAGCCCTGTTCCAACAACCTTCAATCAGATGAGTTTTAACTGCATACTCCTGCCACTAGGGTTCAGGAAAACCCTCTCCAACAAAAGATGGCAAGGTTTAGTGCTCAAGTTATACAAACAGAGCTAGATTCAGCAGGTCTGAATCTAGTCTATGCTACAGCAAACAATGTGTATCAATTTCAGAGAAAAAAACAATTCAAATAAGAAGACACAGTAAGCCTTCACCCAGCAGTTCCCAGCTCAGAAGGGCATCTCATCCCATCTCATCAGCTCATTCTGCTGAGTACAGAGAGAGCATTCATTTGGGAAGGCACACCCCCTTGGTTTCTTAACCTCAAATTATCTTCTGTTTCCTCCCTTCCACTTAACTTAAAAATGTACCTTATTCAGCTGCTTTTACTGTATTTTTGTTTCTTCCTACTTTATTACTTTCTTTTGTTTTTGCTGCTTGTTCTTAAAAGTGTTTAATTGCATTTATTCTGCTGCATTTTACTGCTTCTTAGTAACCTGATTAAATTGTAACTGTTATTCTTAGCCCTTGGTTTTCATTTAAGCAATTGGGCTTCAGGCCAGTTGCTTCATCCTAATGGGGCATTGTACTTGATGACTGGCCTAATGAGGGAAGAGTAAAGGGAGACAATGACCTCTTTCTTACAGGATGCAAAACCATTAGTAATGAGATGTGCCACATAGAAAGGCTTTCTGACTACAATTGCAATGTGGTAATCAAAAGAGAGGTTGCTGTCAACCTGTGTTTCCAGATCTCTTCTGATGCCTTCTGTGTTCAGTGGACTACCATCGATGTGGTAATTCATGGGAACCAGGTTTTTCCCAAAGGGGACGATGACACATTTTTTGGCATTGAGCTTAAGGCCATGGTTCTGACACCAGGTATTGGTCTCAGTGAGGTCTTTTTGTAGGATGTCAACATCACTTGGGGAGTTAATTATGGCTCCCAACTTGCAATCATATGCAAACTTTGTCAGCCAGAGTCCATTTCTGTCAGCCTGGACTTCAGAGAAATAGATACCAAACAGGAGAGGACCCAGGACCGAACCCTGTGGGACTCCACTCATGACTGGTTGGCAGTCTGACTTGGAATCAGCTGCTTTCACACTGTAGATTCTATCTGTGAACCAGTTTGCAACCCACCTAGTGATATAGGGGTCGATGCCTATCTTAGTGAGTTTTTCTATGACTACAGACTATACTGCCCACTGTATGACTCTAAGCAAGTTACTTAGTTGTTTTTCCTAGGTTGCCCCTAAAAGGGAATTGTGTGGCCAGTGGGCTTATCTAGTTAATAATAATATCAATATCAATAATAATAATAATAATAATAATAATAACAATAATACTTATTATTATCATCGTCATTATTATTATCATCATTATTAGAGGCCATTACATAATTTACATAATTTACATTCTTGCAGTATGTGCTTCAAATCCAGCTGATGAGATGTAAATCTCTGCTATCCCAGTGGATGCTAATGTAGTGGAGGTACTGCAAGCTTTGTTAGGTATCATAAATCATGTACAAATATGTTCAGAGAATGAGGTGCAATAATATCCCCAAATCTGTGATAATTTGAAATTGAGGTCTAGATAACAACAATTTTATTTTTTTGGCAGTAGTGGTCAGGCCCTCTGCTTTGATGACATTGCAATCCTGAATTCTACAAACAGTAACAAAGAAAGAGGATGACACAAAGTATTACAGCATGGAAATCTTCCACAAATGCTACTGTTGAATAGTCCCTGCACATTACTGAAAGATAATGTGATAGCATCACATTCTGTGTTAATGAATTGTATTACATGTTCGCTGTATATCCTGAAATCTCCTGAGGTTTTCCATTACAATACAAAGTTATGGGGCAGCATAAATAAATACTGCGCTGAATATTCAGATAACCATACAGGAGTACATATGCAATTGCTGTACATAGGTCACCTGACCTGCATATTACTGATGTATTTCCATGCATTCAGCATGCCTCCTACATGAATGCATTCTTAAAATACAGCAGTTTGTATACACAAACAATATTCTCAGTATGAAGAGCAGCAGAAGTCCCTTGACAACCACAGCACGACTGTACCAGGATCAGTCAGCATGTTCCCACACTCACAATTCTCACAAGGCTCAATCTCTGGACAGGCAAGGGGTATTGTGGTGTTCACAGCTGCATATTTTCATGGTGTTAGCCAAATGCTGGGATACTGCACGTAATGGTTAATGAAGATCTGGATGTCTACACTGGGAAATAAGTAGGACCATTAGTCACTATTATCTTTTGTATAATACTGTGAAAGGGAAAGAACAGGGCCGCGGCAACACTACTACAATATTGCTATTAATATTGCCTATCATACAGTGTGACAAAGAAATAGCTAACATCAGACAGAATGCAAGGTCATTTAAGCATAGGAATAGACTCCTGTTGAGAAGAGAGACTCCTATGCATAAGCTTTATGATGAACAACAGAAAAGAAAGCTATAGTGAACCATTACTTAACAAAAGGTCATCTATCTTTTTTTTAAAGAATCTCTGCTGGCATTTGTTATTTCTCATTAAGAACTCATGACATATACTAAAAACAAATTACTCAGTACGACAAGGCCTTCATAGTGAAGGTTCTTGGGCTTCAGCTTCCCTTATTTTTCCACACACACTCTGACATTATAGCTGCATGGATCACTAACTTGGTGCAGTGTCCACAGCAAGGTATACCTGATAGTTAGCTCAGGCATGCACCACAAACAACCTATACCTGCCTCTAAGTTTGGACTAGCAGTTTTTCCATTTCTTTTGAACCTGAGTTTTGGCTTGAAAATGCCCATGGTGGCTTGAATACTTCCCAATGTGTGTATATTACCTGATGAGGTTCATATGTCTGTTTAGAGAATACTTTATGCATTTGGAAACGTTGTAAGTTTGGTGTAGCACCTTTTCTAAATGTAAATTGTTTGTAGCATAACCTTTCTCTATGCATGCAGATCTGTGTATAGTAGGACAATCAGTCATTAATTATTTTATTATAAAAAAGGGATAAAGTCCAAGTTTCTGGATCCATCCATAATCTGTGAATAAATCTTCTTGTGCCTGTTAGAAGGTTACTAATTTGTTAGAAGTAAAGCTGACCCAATGACCAAAGACTATTAAGATAAAATGCTTGTTTGCTCTTCATTTGCATAGAGTTCCCATTTAGATCAGTAATAGGTTATTGTATCAAATAGTCACTAAGTATTTAGTAATTGTACAAACCAGGCACAATCATCCTAGATCAATGTTGCAATCCATATGGAGAGCAGGAATCCAAATACACCAGTATGTTGTACAGTAGTATGTAGCGGTCCATAAACAAGGCTGAGATGCATTGTGTACAGAATGGATAATGTGTGTGCATGTACCTCCTTGTCTGGGTTATCATATATTTAACTACAAAGTGTAATTCCAGAGACTCTACAACAGGACAAGGTGTTACTGCATGGGAATACACAATGTGTCCATGGAGCAACAGCAGGAAACTTCTAAGCAAACTACCACCATGGGGTGATACCAATGCTGATGAAGCCTTTGATGTTAGTTAATCATTGAGGACTGAAGTCACTAAATAATTATATATATTTGACTTTCAGATTTCATATCCTTCATAAAATGCATGTTAATGCAAAAACTGTTGTTCTAGCAATTTATTACTTTTATAGGGATAATATTTAAAACTGTCCCCTTTTTGGGGCGTTTGCCCCCCCCCCCATACACACACAAATATTTTTGGCTCTGTCCAGATTCCTTGTGCTTAGAGGTTGAAAGGTATGAAGAGGTCTACTGCTTAGGGCTGGAAGTGTTTTTTTTTCATGGTGTGTTTTTCACAAGTTGTGGCTTTTGGATATTTTTATTTTTTTCACATTGTTGTTTTTTATTGGCACATTTTAAATGACATAAACCCAGCCAAATCAATGAATATTGGCTAGCAGTGCTAATCTTTATATCTCAGGCCTTGCAAGAATAAAGGCCATACAAAAAAATGCAATAAGCTTCTGGAATCTTTTCCAGGCATGCATTAAATCTGAGTTCCAGCTCTTAGGTGCAGGTCAAGCCCAAGATATTCAATCAACCTTCTTGTCTGACAAACCTGACAGTTCAAGAGACACTGCACCAACCAAGTCTCTCACAACATCAAACTTGGATAAAAGTTTTCCCAAAAAGTCTATCAGAATCAAAATAAATTGTTGGAGAAACATGTGCAAGTAAGCCAGAATATCAAAAATTTGCACTAATTCCAGTGATAACCAAGTGATAGCTGCAACAAATATCTGCAATAAAGAACACAGGAAGAAAACATAGGCGGGAATGAACAAACTACAACTAAGCTTCAGCTTATTACATTCACAATCAACTTATGTAATAAAATACAGCAAGGATCAATGTTCAGATTTCAGTTTTAGCAGCTATCATTACCTGCCTACTTTGATTCAACAGCAGTAGTCACACAACAGGAAAATTATAAACATCCCAGGGTAACTAAACTTTTCAGTAGTTAACAGTGATAAAGGGAATGAGATACTGAGATCTGAGAAAATACATCAACAGCCAACTAAACTGAGTGCCAAAAAACACCAAATCTAGAATGGAAGATGTAGCATTAAATGCCACAGAGAAACAGGATCTTAATTTCTTAGTGAAGGTCAGTTAATGATATGAAAGTTGACTAGCAGTACATTCTAAGCACTGCCTCTGTATAGTTTACACAGAGATAAATGTATTCTTAAGTCAATAAAACAAACAAATATAAAAATACATAATGCAGATTACAGGTAAGTGTATCACTGTAGCATCTTGTGGATTCATATATTATGTCACTGGATCATGCAGTGTGCAAACACAAAATGTACTTACTGATGCAGTATTTAAACTTTATTCAGCAATAAGTAAGCATGTTCTACAACTTATTGCAAAACTACTACATAAAATAATAGTACAAATTAACACGTGGGTGACTTTGCCCCCTTAGCTCCTCCTTACTCATGATTAAGGGACTGTTGGAAAGTCAGCAAAATCAAAGTGTTAACCAAAATCAGACAACCATGGACTGTAGGCATGAGATTGAATTAAAACCACTGAGTTAGAGCTTTCTCCTACAACACATATGACTTCATTAGAGCAACACTGAGCATTCAAACACTGATTTTAAATAATTCAATAACCTGTGAAAGTTAGTCATTAAGCCCTGTTGAAACTGATGAATTAAAATATAATTCCCAAAGTTTTATTTTGCTTTTTCAGCAAAGATTTAAAATGACCTCAACATGGTGAAAAAATTGTCCTAAAATAAAGAATTTAGAACTGTTTAAATCCAGTGCAAACAATGGTATCCATGTACAATACATTTTTGTGTTTGTTTAATTCTTTATTTATAAAATACATATTTAAAATAAACCAGACAAGATATATATTAGTGCATATTTTATATGAAATAATGCAATGTCAGTAAATAAAACGCAACACTGGCAGTACATGCACAAAATTGAAGGTTCTTACATTTGTGTTAACCTGAATAATCAAAAGAAAATATATTTCAACATTATGAAAACTAAACATCATTTCAACAATGCTTAGCGTCAAAGTGATCTGCAACTTTGGCACAACTTCAGAAAAGTTACACTGAGGTGTGTACAAGGTGTGCTCTTCTTGGTAAATGCTTTACCACAGTCCTTTTGCAAGAAGTTGTGCAGCACCACAGTTAAGGCTGTCACTTTTCAAAGGCCCAAAACGGGATTTTTATGAAAAAATTGAGATTTGCAGGACAAATACTATACAAAACTAGTACAAAAGGCTGGGATTTATTCTTTTTTTTTCCAGAGTAAAAGCTGATTCTTGTAGGATTTTAATTATTATGCATAATATTTAGGTGTATCAGAATAAAAATATTTGTTTTATGCTATTATTAATGGAAGCTTAGGAAATATTTTTGTCCTAAAATCTCAGAACATTTGTAATTTTTCATGTTTTTTTCCCCAGAGGACACAAATGCTCAAACAGAGACTGTCTTCAATGATGAGGTACAAGTGGTGACCCTAAACACAGTGTGGCCATGCTAGATGCTAATGAGACATTTGGGGGAAGAGGCATATGCTAATTAGTCATGTAAATTGCTCTGGAACTCCTTGCTGTAAGGCATTTATACAGCAGGGTGATGCAGAGAATTGCTTAGCTGTGTATATTAGCACATCTGCTCCTGGCCAGTCATGGTAATGAACACAGCCAAAAAGACGTGTTTATCCATCATGGTAGAGGTAAGTACTTGAGAGTTTAGTAATCAGGTAATGTTAGTGGGTGTGAACAAGTGTGCATGTGAGGAGCCCTATGTGTGAGTGTATTTGTGTATCTGTGTCTGCCTAGGAAGTTGCAATAGAAGGATTAGTGAGGGGTTAGGTTAGGGGTGTACGTGCATGTGTGTGTGTGTGTGTGTGTGTGTGTGTGTGTGTGTGTGTGTGTGTGTGTGTGTGTGTGTGTGTGTGTGTGCGTGTGTGTGTGTGTGTGTGTGTGTGTGTGTGTGTGTGTGTGTGTGTGTGTGTGTGTGTTTGTGTGTGTGTGTATGTGTAGGTGTATATGGAGTGCATGTGTGAATGTGTGTGTTTGTGGGTGGATGGGTTTCTTGGGGTAGCTGCCAGACTTCCACACACACCTAGACTAATGGGAAAAGCCTGCAACATAGATCTTCACATAGGACAAACCATTCAAAAAGTTCATAAGAAAATGAGAACCCTATACAGGCACAAAAACTATCTCACAGTAAAAGCACGCATCACTCTAGCTCAAACTCACCTCCTATTGACACTCACTTATGCGGCACCAATCCTAAACCACACTAAAAAATTAGATCTGGATAAGTTAGAGGCATGCAACAACAAAATAGCTAAATTTGCCAACAATCTCCCCTTTAGAACTCATCACAGCCAAGTACTAAAAGAAATTCAATGGCTTGAATTTCCTAACTATCTTACCAACAACTCACCGACGTCTTTAACATCAGAAACCACCCAGACAAAACTCCAGCCCTCAGTCAGTTAATAACCTCCCACTCTTCCAGTTGCCCTCTATGCTCTTCCAATAAACCCCTTCTCAGTGTTACTACTGTTAACAACACTGCAGGAAAAGCCCCTTATTCCCACATCATAGCCAAAAAATGGAGCAATCTCCCCACCAATATAACCTCCACAACATCAGATACAAACTTCAAAAAATTACTCAGATCTCATCTCAGGACAACTTGGATTTGCCCATGTATCACATGACAATCCCTATACCTTTCTTCTCCCTTCTACCAATCTACTCCAGTCTAAATATCACACTATATCTATGCACATACAAATACTGACGTATCATATGTCATACTGTTATTTCTGCTCCCTTCTATGCATACTTACTAAAACTGTAAGCAGTACTTACTACCTTTGTAAAACTATCTCAAACTGTAACTTTTGTCCTGCAAAACCTGGCAATTATTTGGGAACCAAACTCTGAATATATCTGTCTAAACCCTTAAACTGAACCCTTGTAAATATTACTCAAACTGTATCTTAGTCCTACAGTGCCTGTTTAACTATAGTTAACAAAGTAATGAATAACTCTACTTGTAAATACACTTTGCTCTATTATCTGTTTTATGATATTTCTAATTGTATAAATGTCTTCTTAATTGTGGAGCTTTTCTCCCCGGGCCTCCACTGAAGATGGACGTGGTCCAGCTGGATTTTCCCAGTAAACAAATGTAAAATAACATAAATAAACATTGGGTTGGGAGGAAGGAATTAGATACCAGGAATAACTCTGAATACATGGACTGGGGGAGCACTAGCCACCAGGAATAACTATAAAGATGTGGAATGGAAGAAACATTAGCCACTAGAGATAAATATGAAGTCATGGAGGCGCACTAGCCACCACTCATTGTACTAAGTTATTAAGTTTATGTAGTGAAGGCTTTTTAACATATAATGAGGATCTGGGTTATTATTAAATCAATGCAAGAGTTCATGAATTATGATAGAGAAGGACAGGGAACATAAAGCATACCTCTCAAACATGTAGTGCAAGAAATCCAGACAAAGCCAAAAATAAAGGTGTGCAAAGACAAAAATCATGAATGGATTGTAATTATTCCACATACAAACTTTAAGTCACTAGTATAATAGCTTTTCTACTTCCATGCATTTACTAAAGGATATGAAGCATGAAACTTTAATGTGTTGCATTAATGATGGACTATAATCTTCCATAAATTACCAGGACAAGATAAAAGGAGACATTGGGACCATTTGACAACAGTGGGACAGGTATGGGATATATGATATGTGTGTGTGTTTGTGTGTGTGTGTGTGTGTGTGTGTGTGTGTGTGTGTGTGTGTGTGTGTGTGTGTGTGTGTGTGTGTGTGTGTGTGTGTGTGTGTGTGTGTGTGTGTGTGTGTGTGTGTGTGTGTGTGTGTGTGAGTGTGTGTTTTATTGTGACTGTGTGTGTGTTAGATTGAATGAGGAGATTGAACTGTGCTAACAAAATGCATCACCTGTCACTGTTAAGTACTGCAGGAAATATTAATTTGCACTTGTGGTAGTTAACAGTGGTTCAAAGAAATGCTAATTAATCAATAATGAGGTCTTTCCTCTTTGTGTCTAAAATGTCTTTGAATCCGATAGTACCACATGATGGAAACAGAATCTTTTTACCACAATCCTTAATGTGAGCACTAGGGTTCTTTCTTAATCCTCTACAATGTAGCTCAAATATGCGAGATTAGTTATTTCAAAGTACTGAATATGAAACATCATCATCATTAACCAAATAGAAGTACCTGTACTCTTTTCTGTTATATAATAAGTCCAGCAACCACAATAAGCTCACAATATACTAAATATGACAGCTCATGGGAAATTGTTTGCATGCATTATCATCTACAGCAGTATAACCATTACAAATATTAAATAGATTGACCCATACATTTGGGTATCTTTTCATAAGACAAATAATTTAACAGTAAATCTCCATTAAATCATAACAAAAGATTTCCTTAAGCTGACTAAAATGTATCTTTTGCTAACCAGTTCCTCATTAATAAGTTAATAAATGTTTAATTAAAGAGGACATTAAACAGAGTGGTCTAAATCATACAGTCGAACTTTTAAGACTTCGAATCACTAAAGATCGAACTTTAGTGATCGAAGTCTTAAAAGTTCAAATTGCTATAAAAATACTTTTAAAACAAAAAAAGGAAAACAAAAGGGTGTAAGTTGGGGGGAACTCCCCCTGCAACCCCCACATGGGTGGCTGTGCCTCCCATACCCCAGGCTCTTTAAATATACCAACTCTGAGATTGCGCTACAGTGTAGGAAATGGAAATCTTCCGTTTCCACACTGTATTGCACTGAAGTGCGATCTCAGAGTTGGTATATTTAAGTAGCAGGGGTGTGGGGTGCTAGGGGGCTTGCCCTCCTGCTTACAGCCTTTAGGATTTTTTTTTTTCAAATATTTTTATAGCAATTCGAACTTTTAAGACTTCGGTCACTAATGTTCGATCTTTAGTGATTCGAAGTCTTAACAGTTCGACAATATAATATAGACTCAAGCAGAGTAGGTAGTATCTTTCCAGTGAAATATTTTCCAAAGGTATACCTAAAAGACAATGATGCATTTTAAATAGTAAGTGGAAGGTAGTTTACTCGTCACAATCAGTTTAGGTATTGTGAAACAGTATACATTGCTGTTACATATATTTTAATTTCACTTTCCCAAAATATATTCATCAATTTTCTTATTTAGCTTCCTCTTTGTCATTCCCATAAAAAATATCAGCCATGAATTATATGAAATCAAATTTATTACTCCACCTGTTTTAGTTATTTACAGTTTTTCAAGTTTGTTTTATTACTGCACCTGACAGGCAGTTATACACATTGTCACATACAATAACCTTATCATTGTCATCAGCAATAACATAATTGCCATTAGGAATATATCTGCAATAACCGCAGACATCACATATGTATATGCTTGTTTGCTGTATGCTTGTTCGAAAACATCTTTAGTGTTTTGTGACTTTTTGTTGCTAAATATTTGTTCATCACTAACTACTAGAAACAAGTCACTGTTACCTAATTTTTATGAATGATATATTTAATACATTTTGAGACTACCGTATCTGACATATTCATACTTAAATTTAAATCTTTCTTATTGCCTATAAATCAGCCTCTTCACAAGATGCTAAAATAGGGACATACTTCATTGACCTAAACTGTTTAACTTCTTCAAACACCTTAGCAACTTGATTCAACAATGGTATTTATTTAAATCCTGCAGCTTGTACAACTTTGTTTCTGATACATTTGTTTTAGATACTAATCTTGTGATACTAAATGTCTTTTTACAACATTTTGTTTAACCAAAATGTAGCCTACATATATGAATTTGTAAAGGTGGATTTAAAGATTGGCTTTTGGTCAAGAGGTGCCCTAGGCAAAAGAAGGGTTCCACAGTGCCTCCCCACACCACCAGATGGCCTCATCCTGGTCTACCTACACCATCCAGATCACTTTTTTCTTCCCTTTTCTTACAGTTGTCTTACTCTTCAGCTTTTTTTCCCTATATTAATTTGAAATATTTTAAAGAAACTATTTCCTTACTACAAAAAATAAACAAATAAATACTGGAAAATGTCTCCACTAGAGCAGCATCCTAGGCTGCTGCCTAATTGGCCTATGCTTAAGACCACCTATGGGTTTATGATAAACTTCTGAAGTAAATCATTTTTTATCAACATTCCCACATAAAATAAATGATCAAATGAAATGTCTTCTTCATATACAAAATTGGATATAAAAAATGAAAATTTGGTATACTCTACAAATCCAAAAACTTCCTCACCAATTCCTCCAGAGTCACACTGGCAAACACATACCTTCAACCTTCTCTACTGTATGCCTCACAAATTCTCTGCAAATATTCAAATCTCTCTCATCACAAAACTAGAACTATGATATAATAAGGTAGCTAAGTTGCTCAGCTACCTAAGTACACTCAACTTCTTCTTTCTCAGAAAATGATATATGATCATTTACACTGTCCATCCGTCAGTAACATTCTCAAGCAGTGCCTTCCTAACCATCCTCTTCACTCATCCCAGAAACAGCTTCTTGAAACCAATAAACCTGAAAAAACATAGGACATAGTTTAATCTCCTGCATAGTAACCAAAACCTGGAACAAGATTCCTAGGAACTGTAGATCAACATCTACAAAGTCCAATTTTTAAGTATAACCTAAAATAACACTTTCTAGACTGTAGGATCTATACTTGCCTTTCTCTGGGTTAAACTTGACACTTTTATTTTACCCTTCCTGTATTCTTTCTCTTATACTCCGTCTCTGTTCCCTCTCTCTTCCATACACCTCGCAATCTACTATATGCCCACTATCTCACTTACTGCTCTTAATACCTACCCTTTTTAATCTCTTATTTCCTTTTATATCATCATCTTTAAGTCAAATTTTACCATCTTCTTCCTCAACTTCCTGTGACCTTTCTTAGTCTGTTATAGTCTATCAGTTTCTGTTTCTTTACCTCCTGTACCTTATTACTTTTTCTTTCTCCATACTATTCAAATATTTTGTGTGTGTGTGTGTGTGTGTGTGTGTGTGTGTGTGTGTGTGTGTGTGTGTGTGTGTGTGTGTGTTTACCTGTCTGTAATGTAACCATGTATTTTTTTTTCTTTATTGATCTCATTTGTATAATTTATTGCAACTTATTTTACTATTTGTATGTTTCCAAGATCGCTCATATAGAATTTGTAATATATCTTATAGAGGTTTTCTCCCTGGACCACCACAGAAAAATGGGAATTATGCCCAGTAGGACTCTCCCAGTAATCAAGTGCCAAATAAGTAAAATAAAAATAAATAAATAAAAACAATATTACAAAAATATATATAACCGTGTGCCTGATATTGTATAAATAAAATGCAAAACATCTATTGTATAATTAACATAATCATAAAAGCATTTTAATTTCACTTTTTGAGTATTTCCTTTTTTGAAAACTTAATGAAAGATACAAACCTTGACTAAAAAATAAATTTCTTTACCCATTCTGCTAGAACAATATTAGTGCATGAGGAATGTATTCTTATTAGTGCATGAATAATGCATTCTCACATTGTTACACCTTTTATTTGTTGAAATTATTTCTCAGTAAACATAAAATACTCATTCTGTAGTACCAATTCCAAAAAATAAACACAATTTTATTTCATGCACGCATATATCATTTTTGATATAAACAGCATAACTGCACTTTCCCAATAAGCACTTCAATCTAATCCTGCATTTATGCATTGTTCTGATTTTCTTTCAGCAAAATTGTCATGATTCAAGCTGTATGAACATGTTTTAGTCTGGTGAGTCAACTTCTCTTACTAAATGACATAATGTCAATAACTTAGGATTGAGGCTTGTTTATAGGTAGTTCTTAGACATGTTGTACAGGAGACCCTTGAGGAGTCTTTCTAATTTTTCAATTGTCCCAGAGTGCTACTGGAATAAGTGACTTCCTCAGAGTCACACAGCTGGCACATGGTGGCTGAGGGATTCAAACCTCGGACTAAAAGAAACAGCTTGTTAACAGCTCATAGACTTAGCACTCATCCTTAACTGTTAAGTAAATATTATGTCTTAATAAAGCACACTTACTCTTTTGATGGGAGCCATTAAACCGTTTATATCCACCTGAGCAGTTATCACATCTAGCCAGCTGGAAACTCAGTTTAATGTCAAAGGACAGCACATTTAAGATGCAACACTGCAGTGACAGTAATGGAAAATAAGTCCAAGCACGTATTTGGAAACAGAACCCACAGTCTTCATTTATCAGTATAGTGCGCAAGTGTCTCTCATGTTAAGCTATGACACTGGCTGTGCAAGTCCTTTGCTGGACATAGGCCCATGCCCACATTTATATATTTATTTGAAATCATGCACATGCTCATGTGTATACACTTACAAAACACACACACACACACACACACACACACACACACACACACACACACACACACACACACGCACGCACACCCACAAATACAAGTGCCCCTCATTCACATGTGATAATACAAAAAAGTTTGTTCTGCAGCAGAAACATGACAGGTTTTACAGTCATGATATGATATACAGTGAAATAATGACTGTGTTATTAGACTGAATTAGAAAGATGAAACTGTTATAGCTGAGAAAATACAAGAAAATAGAACCTCTGCTGGTAACATCTATTTTTTTTTCAAAATCAAACTGCAATGCCAGTTACCTCTGTTTGCACTTTGAGTAGTGACCTGAGGACTATAGGACCAATGATGAGGTGATGCAGCAGGTCCATTAATCATTACCCTTCCTGCAAATGAGACGGTCCTGAGCACTACAGGACCAATGAAGAGGGGATTCAGCAGTTGATTAAATGTTACCCTTCCTGCAGATGAGATAGTCCTTTCTTCCTGGGCTGGAATGCCTAATTCTTTGTTAGATATCACAGATGGCCAAGTATGACCCACTTGTCTCATACCATGAAGGAAGTTGCAAAGTTTCTTCACAGGGAATGCACAGAGGCATGCACATTTCTCCGTAAAAAGTGAACAGTACTAACCTTTGAACCATTTGAGGAATTAGACAGAAGTAAAAAGGTCTTAAGCTGCCTAATAGGTCATGAGTGATGGCCATCCCGAAAGTGACATCACTTCCTCCTCGTGCCATAATATATGGTGTACAGTATATGTCGTGAAGGTGGCCTACATTAGGAACTCGCCTGCCTTAGGAACTCATGTGTAGTAAATAGGCAGTAGCCTTGTTAGGAGACTAGACAGTTACAAGCCCATGCAGACTGTAGTTAGAGAAAGACAATCTTCCTTTCTGAAATAAAAATGTTACTTTATAGTATTGGTAGTTATCCACAATGTACATTGCAAGGGAAGAAAATCGGTCCATTATGTCTGACCTTTTTTGTGGTACCTAGGCAGCTACCTCCTCAGCCCTCTTCAAAACCCATTTTTTTACTTTGTCTTCATAAATTTTGGAACAACTGTAATCATGTTAGATTCCTAATCCATGTCCCATTCTGGTAATGTATTACCACACTAACCCCTCTGTGCAATCATTTCATACCAGGTCTAAATGTCTCGCTCCCTTCATATGTCCCCAATGTTTGTACTAATCTCTGATTCCTTTTCATTTCTACACCATTTCATTTCATTTCTACAAATGATCCATAATTCTAAATAGCACTTGTATTATTTCCCTAAATCCTTCTCTACATCTCTGTGAACAGTTGCACTGCTTTGAGATCTTGTTCATTTTCCATGTCCTCCATTTCTCTTTATCATCATGGTAAATCTAGCGTTGTGGTCTCTTAGTCAATGCAATGTCCATATCCAAATATGGGGCTCTGAAATGAACACAGAATTTCAGTCATGGCAGCAGAATGACTTGTATAACGTGGCTTATATCTACATGTCTAGAGTCACATCTCAAGCAATACACCCCAGTGTTCTTTTGGTCTTTACCTTTGCCTTTATACATGCATTATTCTGCCTGTCATTATAAAACCAGACCTCTAGTTTCTTTTGTCTAGTCTAAAGGTAAGTATTATATGCAAGACATCTCTTCATTTCCACAGACAAACTGCTTAACCTTGCATTTTTGCAATGAATATCATATGATAAAGTTGAAAGTAACTTTAAGTCATGCCAAAGTTTGCTTCTCCCTTTGCTAACCACTGAACCACTCTTGTTGTTATCAGTAAACAAGTAGCTTTTCTTTTGGCCCATTATGATATTTTACATAATTACACTGAATAAGACATCTTCCCCAAGAAATGAGCCCTGTGGCACCCATGACTGACTACATCAATGGTCCTAAACTCCAATGCTTGTTAGGCCAGATGAGGATGAGTGCATCGAGCTAAGGCCTGGATCAATGACAACAAAAATGCAGAGCAGTGGTGAATATAAAAAGTCATACACACACACACACACACACACACATGCATGCACGCACGTACGCACGCGCACACACACACACACATTCGTTACTAAAACAAAAGAAATTCTTTCTATGCTGAAAGACTAGAAACATGAATCCTGTTCCATTTTGGTTATTTACCTTGTGCACATCCTTCCTAAGTGTCCATTTTTTTCTTTTTCTCTTGTTTTCAGGAGACAGACAAGCTTTTTTTGCATACTGGATTTGAATCGCAGGTCTTAAGGGGGCTTTTTCTTCATCTTAAGGGGAAAGGGAACTCGAGCAATCTCATGGCTCTATCTATACCAAGAAACAAAATATGCTTCTTTCAGTCTGGCATATTTTTGGGGGGATTCTTAGGTGCATGTTATCCCTTAGCATATCAACTGATTTTAGTTTTAAACCCTCCCAGCCACACCTCTATGTTATTCCCCACTTTTTAAGGCATCCTTCTATGCCTTTGAGGGTGAACACTGTACCTCTGTTACTGTGCTCACTTTGCACACTTTTATTACAAATGAAGCAGACTAGTCAACATTACATACTATATGTGACACACACACACACACACACACACACACACACACACACACACACACACACACACACACACACACAGATACACACACAGCAGAGGTATCTCATACTCCTGTGTTTGTTTCATATATTAAGTGTTTCAAACCTCATACAGAGAGGCACAAATCACTAAATATATGAAGTGCACCACTTTTTGTTTCATATACTAATTCATTTGCAGCTCTTATAGGTATGCGTAAGTCACTTGGTATATGAAACACTCCACAATATGGGATACTGCTTCTAGGCAGCTGGTGTCAAATTGCTATTTCCTACAAATACACACACACTCACACACACACACACACACACACACACACACACACACACACACACACACATACATGTTGCATTGTGTTCTCGCAGCTAATTTAGAATTTATGCACCTCTGTTATAGTTCTGTTTTGTGCACCAGAAATTCTCTCTGTATTGCTCTTTCTTTATCTCTCACTGGCTCCACAGTCAAGTCAATTAGAGATGGGAGAAAAAGGTAATCTAAGCCAAAAAGGCAAGTAATTATCAATGCGGTTCAGATTCTGAAGTGGGCGAAACTGGGACAAAGATCTTTAGGCCCAATTGGAAGTACTTGTGTAACCCTTGTGCAGGAGCTGGAGTCCACTGCACTAGCATCTCCCTCAAAAAATGTCCACTTACCTGCTACCTTCTGCCTCCAGATTATTTCCTATAACTAGAGCAATTAGTTCCCCACATACCTGCTTTAAAGCTCTATGTCAAAGGTTTTACAGACATTCAGGTCCACACCTTCCTTATGTCTGCTTTGGTGATAAACCAGTTATAGGCCTTGATCAGGTTAGACTGATAAGACTTCTGTTGTGAGAATTCAAGCTGTTGTTCATCGCCAGATAATCTGTATTCAGAAACTTCACCTGCCAGATTTTTTCCATCCTCTTTCCTGTGGTGGGGGCAATATTGACCATTTTTTTAATTACATGGCTGTTCACTGGGTTTTTCTTTTTGTAACCAACCCCACTATTGCCAGCATCCAGTCCTCTGAGTTGTGTTGTTCACTGAAGAAGGACTTTATAGCTTTCCTGTGATTTATAAAAATGTTAATTATAATTCAGAGACACAGCATTTCTAATGCACTGTTCCAGTCCTTCTTCTAGGTGCTGTAACTTACAGACCTTTTTTAATTAAAATACGAAGAAAGGGAAAATGTCATTAGTTGAGATGAATATATATACATCATTTAAGAAAATGGGGACACCAAATTCATGTGCTACAACTGCTGACCTTCTTTAATATATGCACATGTACAATAACCGTTGAAGGTGCTAATGTGTTTGTAAACCTGCATGCACTGTACCAAGCTTAATTATACAACAAACTCAAACCACTGTAACTCATGTAAAAGAGCAATTTCCTAGCTGTAATGTTCTCCACTAAAATGCTGTTTTATCTTAAAGAGTATCACCAAACACAAAAAAATAAAATAAAAAAGAAGGGCACACCACAACATGAAAAGCAAAACACTGCTTTATTCACCTAGTACCAAATGACTAAGCGCTTTCACTTGCACATCCCAGGCTTCATCAGAGTCATAGTAAAAAACATCACTTCCCTTTTAAAGCTTGTTAAAGTGACATCATACAATAATATTAACTGCTGTCTTTAAAACTAACAGTATGTTAAAAAGTTCATATTTAAATACATAATCAACCCCCCCGTAAGATACACACACAAACAATGTAAAAACATATAAAAAATATTAATCAAATATTCAAATGTTCAAAGCTCTCTGTTTCAAAAGTGGAACAATAGATATATTGTCATTGATACTGGAAAAGTTCTGGCATTGAGTCTTAATTGTCACCTTGTCTCACTAAGCTCTAAAGCCAGCTTATGATCACCACCCCTCTGAGGAATGTTTTTTAGAACAACCCCCCCCCTTTACCAAGGAGATCGGAACGTTTAAAGAACCAGAACGGTCGGAAGGGTTATGGCCAATAGAACAGGTGGACATATAACCAGAGGGGTTGGAAAGGGAGGGGGCTGCGAAGTATCATCCTTTTTCACAAAACTCACAAGTTTTTGTTCTAGTCAACCATACTCCTGTCCTCCTATTTAAGAGCAGGCATCAGGTATGACCTAAGTCCTCTACTACAAATTTAAAAAGTTGCAATAGAACATGATCTATTCTTCTCACATTGACCCTGCCAACACAAACTCATCTTTAATACCAACAAAAATCTTTGCCTTTTGAAAACAAACCCACACTTGCTAAAATTCTTCCAAACTGGACTACTCAAAACAAGAACCTTGAATAAGTAGGTAATGTAACTATATTTAAATACCAGGACATATAACAAGGAGGAAATCTCAGCTTTCAAAAATAAATGCAAATTATTAAAATAAACTACTCTTCTGGGCCAGAAAGCTCTCATTCTTTCTTTACTCAGTAGCAAGAAGAGCTTAAGGAAAGGACTGTTTCTTCCACACATAGAATATGACCTCTCAGTTATACTATCCTCATCACAAATAATGCCTCATCCCTATAGACTATATCAAATAATAATTTTAGATTTATGGCAATTTATCCTCTAAGAAAACATATTTTTCCACCATTTCCAATGCATATTGTTTACCAGTTCAACTTTGATCCAAACTAATTATTTTTCTTGTTTACAAGTTCATCAACTTAAACTCCCTTCCCTTCTCTTTTAGTAGACTATCCAGGAGAAACACATCTTACAACCACTGATCTCTAACCTCTTCAATCCTGAATCTTCAAGCCTCACAGAATAAACCTCATATTCCAGTTCATGCTTTCTTAGTACTGAGGACCAACTCATGGTAGTCACTCCCTAATGACTTCATGTCCAATTGCCTTCATCACTAAATTCAAAGTCAAAGTAAAAATACCTTTGCAAACCAGCTTACACAAGAGTAATGTTTCATAGATGGATTTTATGTCCTAATCCACTTCCAATTCCTGAATTTTTATAATAATTTAGTTTCCCATTTGAACCACACATAACTCATCACTCTCTACTTTCCTTTTCCTCTAACATATTACATCCCTATACGTATTCCATATTTTTCCTTAGCCTTCCTTCCAGAGTCATAGATCTCATCACTGTCTACTTATCCCTTCATGTTTACATTCTTATATCCTCTACTAATCTTTTTTTTTTTATTCCTCCATTATAAATGTTACAAAATGTACAGTCTATGTTCAGATATCACCACTCTCTCTTTCTCTCACTCTCTCTCTGTATATGTGTGTGTGTATGTATGTATATATATATATATATATATATATATCTATATATATATATTGCGTCTGTGATGATGGGCCTGTCTTTACTCTGGTCCGGTGATCAAGGAGCACAAATTCTCTCCACCTGAAACTGGTGAAAGAACGTAGCTAAAACAGGACTGGAATGGATTTACACAGTATTTGAAATGCAGAAATGCATCCAACACAATTTCTCCCAAGATCACACGGGGAACACGCTACACTGGGACTGGACTCTCTGTCTCTCCAAATCTCAAACAAGACTGACCTTGGAGCACTGTGTCCCAGTTCCAAGCATCTGGCACACACACTTGAATATGTGATTTCACAGAAACACACACACACACACACCTGGGAAAGGCTGACACAGAGTCACCAGCTGTGTCCTCTCTCTCTAGACCACAGGGTAGATTGCTGCCACCAGCCAAATACTGTAAGGTTCTTACAAAGGGGTAACCAATTACACTGTGTCAAATTAATACTGATAAAAATGGTAGTGTGACCGAAGCAGTAAGACTTTTTGGAGGTGCCACAGTGACACTGAAAAAAGCATAGGTACTCTTAAGATATAAGGGAAAAACACAAAAAAGCCAGCAAGATGGTTTCACCATTTAATTAAAGGCAAAGAACGGACAAACATGTCCTGAATCAAATCCTCATACTAGTTTCGGCACCAGCCTTCATCAGTGAGAAAAAATATGCAATAATGCACTGCCAACGTCAGTATAAATACTGTAATTCACCAATAGGAAAGAAGACATTCTCATAAGGCTCCTCATTCATATTTAAAGCAATATGGCACCCTTGATTCTGATGCCAATAATCATGCAAATGTGATTGTAACTATTAACTCATGCTAGATCAAATGATCTAAAGCAGATACACAATTAGTGATAATCAACATACTATGCAATATAATATATTATTGAGCAATTAGATAAAACATGGTAATCGTATACATTATAGATGGTCATTGAGACCAGGAGGAAAAAGTGCCCCTAAATGTGTGATCCAGTATCTTTCTTTATGGCTTAAAATACCTTGCCATCCTGTTTGGTTTTGTCTGTTGCCTGTAATTTTGTCTATAATGACAAACATAAACTTGGCACTGGGATGTTTGACTGTATGTAAATATAATGCATTTGTAGTTTTATGATTACGAATATCACTACGGTGTTCCCCAATTCTAATACGTAGTGAACGTGATGTCTTGCCAACGTAAAATGACTTACATTGGCATGTAGCCAGATATATAACCCAGCTAGTAGAACAGTTACCAAACACTTTTATGTCATACACTTTGCTGGTATTTGAGCTCGTAAATTGTTTGAGCTGATTAACTTGAACACAAGATATACAGTGTCCACATCTGAATGTCCCCAATAACTCATCTCCCATAATTGTAAGTTGTTTATATGAAGCTGCCCCGCTTTCTCTGTGTTTATAATGGGAAAACAGGTTACCCAACGTTTTACCACGTCTAAAGGAAAATGAACACTGATTGTCTAAAATTCCCCTCAAAAAATCATTTGCTAATAGAATATTCCAATTTTGATTGACCGCTTGCCTAACTGTTTGTTGATTTTTGCCTAATGTACTGATCAATCTTATCTTGGGGCTATTATTATTAAGACTCTTATCCCTGTATTCCAGCAGTGTCTTTCTTTCCTGTTTATCAAAATAAATCCTTGCAGAATCTATATCAGAAAAACTATAGCCCCTATCCAAGAATCTGATTTTTAAATCGGCTTTGGCTGCTGTGTAGTCCTGTTGACAAGAATTAATTCTCCGAATTCTGAGGTATTGTGATTTAGGGATGTTCCGGATGGTGTGACGTGGGTGCATACTGTTAGCATGTAACAAGGTGTTGAACTGGGGATATTTACGATGAATTTTAGTATTAAGTGTGTTGTCACTATTGCGATATACAGTGACATCCAAAAAAGTAATCATCTCTCTGTGAAATGTAATAGAAAATTCAATCCCCCATATATTGTTGTTCAAATGTTCCAAAAATTCCTGAAGATAATCAGTATCCGCACGCCACACCATCCAACAATCATCCAAATACCTCCTCCATATGTCCATTTCAACAAGGTATAAATTGCGTAAAGGATTATAAATCATGCATTCTTCAAGGTAGGCCATGAAAAGATCAGCATAGATCGGGGCGAAAGAGGCCCCCATGGCCGTACCTTGAAGTTGCCAGTAACAATTACCTTGGAAATAGAACACATTTTTTGTCAAGACATGTTCTGTTAGACAGATAAGCAAGGTATTGAAACCTGGAGAATACAATTCTCCTTTACCTAGCCAATATTCTAAAGCCTGAAGCCCTGCCCAATGCGGAATGCTGGTGTAGAGGGATTTTACATCCAGCGTACACATTATCCAATGGGGCTCAAGTTGACAGTCCTGGATGATTTGCAAAAATTGTGTGGTATCCTGAATTCGTGCTCTAACCAGGGGCAATAATGGTTTAAGAAATTTAATAAGAAAAGCAGACAATGGTTCAGTGAGGGAACCATGACCCGAGACAATGGGCCTACCTGGTGGATGTGTAAGTGATTTATGTATTTTTGGCAATAAATACAAAATTTGTCTGTCTGGATCTTTGACCTTTAAATGTTGAACTGTTTTGGACGTGATTATACCCTCATCCAATGCAGATTGTAAGAACAAATCAATCTCTTTTTTAAATTGCATGGTAGGATCAATCGCCATTTTCATGTAGCAATGTCTATCAGATAGTTGTCGTAAACCCTCATTTACATAGAAATCCATGTTCAAAATCACCACTGCACCCCCCTTATCAGCTTGAAGTATTGCTATCTTATGATTACTCCTAAGTTCCGATAGGGCCACTCTTTCAGAAGAGGTAATGTTATCCCTACTGGTGGCAACTTCAAAAAGGGGGAAATGTAAATCCTTTAACACTGCCTGTTGGAAAATGGCTACATTTTTATTCATAGGCAGCTGGAAAGTGGATTTGTGAAAAGTGAAATCAGTTGATCTTTGAGCATTGGAACTATCCTGTTCAGAAAAAAATATTTTAAGATTGAGTCTACGACAAAAATCAATGACATCTAATGAAGTTTGATATTCATCACAAAAAAAGCTTGGAACAAAATTTAACCCTTTATTAAGAACTTGTTTTTGTTCTAATGTAAGTACATGATCTGATAAGTTCAAAACATTTTCAAAAACTTGTGTATTTATTTCAGTAGTGCCTGAATGAGTCCCGTCATGGAATCCGTAGATATGTTTGTTTCTATGTTTCCTCCCCCCTCTGGATTTCCTGCCATGTCTAAAGGGTATTGGTTATTGGTTCTCTTCTTGAGTGGAGAGTTGACAGTGTTGGTATATTCACCATCAGTGTTGGATGACTCCTCCCCTGAGGTACTGGTTTGAAAGTGATCCCTATTTTTTAATATGGATCTGGGCCTTTTTCTGGTCCTGCCCTTGCTCATATTAGGGACATTGTCCTGAAACCTCACAGATCGTTGAGCTTGGAATGGATGTCCTTTTTCATAGTCATTACTATCTCGATTGAATTTCTTTATTTTCCTATCTCTTATGATTTTATCATAAGAAGTAAGCTCCTTGGACAACTTGTCTAAATATTCAGAATACTTAGGACTAGATTCATATTTTTTGCATGTATTTGCTAAATCCTGGACTTCTGTAAGGCATAATTCTATTGTTCTTTCATAATATGAGGCCAGGATTTTTACAAACAAACAAAAAGCTCAAACAATTTATGAGCTCAAATACCAGCAAAGTGTATGACATAAAAGTGTTTGGTAACTGTTCTACTAGCTGGGTTATATATCTGGCTACATGCCAATGTAAGTCATTTTACGTTGGCAAGACATCACGTTCACTACGTATTAGAATTGGGGAACACCGTAGTGATATTCGTAATCATAAAACTACAAATGCATTATATTTACATACAGTCAAACATCCCAGTGCCAAGTTTATGTTTGTCATTATAGACAAAATTACAGGCAACAGACAAAACCAATCAGGATGGCAAGGTATTTTAAGCAATAAAGAAAGATACTGGATCACACATTTAGGGGCACTTTTTCCTCCTGGTCTCAATGACCATCTATAATGTATACGATTACCATGTTTTATCTAATTGCTCAATAATATATTATATTGCATAGTATGTTGATTATCACTAATTGTGTATCTGCTTTAGATCATTTGATCTAGCATGAGTTAATAGTTACAATCACATTTGCATGATTATTGGCATCAAAATCAAGGGTGCCATATTGCTTTAAATATGAATGAGGAGCCTTATGAGAATGTCTTCTTTCCTATTGGTGAATTACAGTATTTATACTGACGTTGGCAGTGCATTATTGCATATTTTTTCTCACTGATGAAGGCTGGTGCCGAAACTAGTATGAGGATTTGATTCAGGACATGTTTGTCCGTTCTTTGCCTTTAATTAAATGGTGAAACCATCTTGCTGGCTTTTTTGTGTTTTTCCCAAGGTTGGTTGGCCGTGCAGCCGTACGTGCGAGGGTTTGTGTTTACTCTTAAGATATAAACAATATTCACTAAAAGGCCAGCCAGAATAAAAAGTTATAAAAATATTTAATAATGGATAATAAAAACAGAAAACAGGAAAATACTTAATATCTAGTTACATTAAACATCAAAGTTGTCAGTCACTGAAAATATAAAATAAGATAGCTGGATAGAATCTAACACGCAGAAAAAGAAATAATACTAAACTAATCTCACAATACCTTTCCTAACTAAACTAAAGAGAAACTGTCCCTAGTTAACTTACGTAATATTACAAGACAAACTGTACTGCTGAGGTGCTCACTTCCGCAAGACAAGATGAGATATTCCACACAGTGAACTGTACAACTAACAGCCACTGAACAGTTAACTGCTACTGTGATAACTGGCATAGATCTTTTATATCAGGTTCCAAAGTAAAGCAAAAACAAACTAATAACAAACTGCTGCTGCCAGAGTTCTGTCCTTCAGCTGGTTATAGAATTACATCACATCTAGTCACCTGAGTCTGGTACAGTTCACATTCAAAACCCTGTTAAGATTCTGTTGCAGCATTTTTAACCTAAGCAACTTTTACAAATATGTTTCTAATGCAAGCATCTATACAAATTCATATAACAGTCAAATGACATATGATTATTTAGAAAACTTCAGCTAGCCATGCTGGCATGACACAAGACTATTTACAAAACTTCAGCCACCCATGCCGGCATATGCCACACATGCACTGCTTCACTTCTCTTGGTACAGCTGGCAATACCTCACATTGTCACATCTCCCTCCCCCTTTGAAAACTCAAGCTAGTTTTTCAAGTGACCATGTAAAAACGTTTCTTGAAAGAAGTGGGCCTGTTTGGGAACACTTCAACCTATACCCTGTTTTGTGAGTCCATTTACATTGGCATTGCTGTAATTTGGACTGGCTAATACAGGGGGTCCTCCCAAATCCCTTTTAAGCTTTTGGAATGCCTGCTTGCAGGTTAGGCTCCACGCTAACTTTTCTTGCCTGTTTTTCCTTGTCAAGTCTGTGAGGGGAGTAGCTTTTATAGTATAATTGGAAACAAACATTCTATAGTACCCAGCTGTCCCCAAGAATGTACTCACTTGTGTTTTGGTAACAGGGGCAGGCAACACCTAACTAACTTCCACTTTGTCAAATTCTGGCATAATATTACCACTCCCCACTCCATGTCCCACGTAGGAGACCTTTGCTTAATGGTCAACCCTGTGCAGTCTGCCTATGACCTTCCTCACATGCTGAGGCTTCATTATGTTAACATAGAACAATTTGTGTCCCTGCCTCTTGACAAGCAGGTTTACCATATAATTAACGTCACTGACCTTCTTTACCACTTCAGAGGTCTTTCCCAAGCTGCCTGAAGCTTATTGTATTTGACGGGAATAAGTGCCATAACCTGCTGTTCCACAGCATACTCTTGGGCTTGAGCATTCCTGTCATACCAGAGCATTTTTTTCTGTTGGCTCCTGCCAGGTTCTCCTGGGCCAAGCTCATGACCTTTCTAAGCCTTGTCCTGAGGTTTAGGATATATGCCACAACAGATTCCTTGTGAGATTCACACTCACCCTCCCACTCATCACAAATCAAATCTAAAGGCCCTCTCAACCTATGCCCATACAGTAACTCAAAGGGTGAAAAAAGTGTGGATTCCTGGGGTACCTCTCTGTATGCAAACAATAGATGGAGCCATTATTTGTCCCACTCTCTCCTAAACTGGTCTGCAAATGCCTGTAACATGTTCTTTAGTGTAGAGTTTACCTCTCTGCAAGACCATTAGTCTGGGGCTGGTACGGTTGGTCTTTAGGTGCTTCACCCCACAATGCTTCCACAGACAAGCCAGCAGGTCTGACATAAAATTGATATCTCTGTCAGTCAGTATTTCTCTTGAGAAATCTACCCTGCTGAAAATCTCTTACAAAGCATTTAACACTTCTCTGCCTCAATGGAGGACAGAGCCACTGCCTCAGAGTATCTGGTAGCATAGTCTGCTACCACCAGATTATACATCTTCCCTGTGGAACTTGGGGTACTCAGAAGCTCCACAATATCCATAGATACCCTCTGAAATGGTTCCTTAATCACAAGTAGAGACATCAGTGGAGCTTTAACCTTGACCCCTGCTTGCCTACCTTTTTGCACTGCTCACAGGTCTTGCAGTACCCTGTTATATCCCTTGCAATCCCATGCCAATAGATGTTATGCATAATATGCATCTTGGTACACTTTATGCCCATATCACCTGCAAAGGAATGCCATGGGCCATGGCTGGAGGTGCCAGGTGGTAGGCTCTAGGGACTACCAACTGCCATATTACTTCACCCGCTAGCCCTCCCTCAGGGGTCAACTCTCTATAAGTAACCCTTTGTCATCTGTTAAAGGAATATCATGCGTTATGGCTAGAGGTGCTAGATGGTAGGTGCTGGGCACTACAAGCTGCTGTATTACCTCTCCTTTTAGCCCTCTCTTCCTCTGGGGTCCACTCTCTGTACAGTAACACTTTGTTTCAGTACTGACTCCTCTTTTTTTTGAGCATTAGGTCCCTCCATAACTACCTTCCTCAAGCCTTGTAAAGTAGGGTCCGATAGCTGGGCCTGTCACAACTCTACTTTCAAGATCCTTCCCAACTTCCCTTCCACAGGAAGTGCAGGATCTCCTGACAACAGTGCCTCCCTGTCAGCATGGGTACTAACAGTCACCTCTGTTCTTGCAATCACCCTGTACACAGGAACATCAGTACCTACCAGCAGCTGTCGTTTACTTTCAGGCTCACTGCTACAAGGTAGCTACCTCCCTCACATAACCACCTCACCAGCTCCAGCTTCAGACATGGAGTCAGTCTGGGTCCCCCACATGCTACCAGACCTACCTGCCTGTCTCCAAGCCTGACTGCATGTAACTTCATGCATACAAGGTACAACATTGTCAAAATCATTCCCTATTAAGACATTTGCAGGGATATCCTCAAACACACCTACCTGCTTGCTCACTTTTCCACTGCTCCCAGTCAAGGTGAACCCTGGCTAAAGGTATTTGGAATGGGGTCCCTCCTAAAGCTCTAACAAGTGTGGACTACCCAAACAAGTACTGCTCTTCTTTAACCATGACATGTTTCACAATGGTTATGTCAGAAGACGTGTCTCTCTCAGAAGTGGCTTGTCTTCCATCCACTAAGATAGGATAGAAACTTCAGTGATAGCTTGGTACCTCTGTTGTCTCCAGACAACTTATCACTGATAGGCAGTTATTCCCACTTACTGGCTTCCTCCCCTTTTGTTCTACATCTTGCTTCAGTGGACATTTCTATGCTACATGGTGCCTCTGGTTGCACTTAAAACATCTAACCATTAATCATGGCTGTGTACCTGAAGTAGTGACTTCCCCTTTTACTGGTAGACTCTGTTAGGGTCATTTAGGCTGCCACCATGAGTTCCCTTATATCCATGTGCATCACTGGGCATCCTCTTCTTATGTAATGATGCCCTGCTTGCTAAGCAGAGATGCCCTTTTTTCCCCAGCTCACCTACAGAGTTACATTCTCGGTCTGCCAACCAGATTCTCATGTCTTCAGGCAAAGTACTAAAGGCTTGTTCCTTCACCAAAAGGTCTGCCAGCCTTTCAAAAGTGGTAACCTGACACCCACTCACCCACCAATGGAAATAAATGTTTAACTCAGCAATATAATTATACATACTTTCGTCTGTCTTGCATCTATGCTCACAAAGCTTTTTTCTATAAGCTTCAAGTGTTAACTTAAAACAGTCTATCAAACATTGTTTTACTTTTTCATAATTTAAACAGTCAGTATCAGACAATTTTGAAACAGCAGTTACAGCTTTACCATGGAGTAAGGGGTCAGGAACTGTACTCAAAGCTCTTGGTCAACATCATACTGTTTACATACCCTTTCAAATATATGAATAAAACTATCAAAATCAGTATCATCTTTAAATTGTGGAAGAAATTTACTGACCGTTATTGATTTTGGGGTTTGGTAACTCCCTTCCCCATTACTTCGATGGCCCTGTCGAAGAGTCAGTATCTCCTATCATGCTGCCACTGCTTCTCCTTTTCATTAGCCTCAAATGTCACAGTTCATACTGACACTGCTTTTCCATTTCTTCAGCCTCCAAATGTTTGGCCTCCAGTTCATGCTGATGCTGCTTCTCCCTCTCCTCAGCCTCCAAATGTTGCAGTCCCTCTTTGATCTCCAATTCAACTCACTTTCACTTTAGATAGAGTTTTAAGTCCTAAGCGGAAAAGATGAACTGCCCTATTTCCAAAGCCTGCACATCACTATCACTGGATTGGCTAGCTCCCTGGTTGCTGGACCATGCTGCAGTTGTGGTTAAGGCTGAAATCATATCCTCTTTTGTCAGGTTGGCATGCACCAGGCCTCTGGCTTTGCACACCTTGGCTAACTGATTCTTTGTCAGCTTGCTATAGTCTTCTATTGACATCTTTGCCTGCTTTCTCTGACTAAACTGACTAACAAAAATAAATAAAACTGTTGTGACACTGAAACTCTGACTGTTTACTTTGTGGAAGTTGAGAGTACACACACCTTAAATGACAACAGCTTACAGGCCTCTGAAGTCTAATTAATATCCCACCACTTTGACACCATTAAAATGAGATGAAGCACCTCTCATTACTCCAGGCAGGTGATCAAGGAGCCCAAATCCTCATCACTGACACAATGGTGAGAGACCTTTGCTAAAAACAGGACAGCAATGGCTTTACATAGTATTTCAAATGCAGCTGTTTGCATCCAACACAGTTTCCCCCAAGAGAATACAGGGAACACACTCAACTAGGACTAGACTCTGTCTCTCCAGATCCCAAACAAGACCCACTTTGGAGCTCTGTGTCCCAGTTCCATGTATCTGGCACACACACTTGAATATCTTATTTTTCACACACACACACACACGCACACACACACACACACACACACACACACACACACACACACACACACACACACACACACACACACAGACACACACACCTGAGAAAGACTGACACAGACTCACCAGCTGTGTCCTCTCTCTCCAGAGCACAGGATAGGTTGCTGCCACCAGCCAAACACTGTAATGCTCTTACTAAAGGGTAAACAACTATACTGTGTCAAATTAATACAATAAAAATGATACAGTGTGACGGAAGCAGTAAGGCTTTTCTGAGTGGCCACAGGGACATTGAAATAAGCACAGGTACTATCAAGATTTAAAAATATTCACTAAAAGACCAAATACAATGAAAAGGTATAAAAATATTTAATAATGGATAATAAAACAGGAAACAAGAAAATACTTAATATTTAGTTACAATAAACATCAGAGTTTTTAGTCACAGGAAGTATAAAATGACCCGGTTGGATGGAATATTACATGCAGAAAAAGAAGTGACACTAAAGCAGTCTTGTGGTACTTATCCTAACTAAACCAAATACAAACTGTCCCTAGTAAACTCACTTAGCATTAGAAGGCAAGATGTACTGCTGAGATGTTCACTTCCACAAGGCAAGATGAGATACTCCACACACTGAACTGTACAACTAACAACTACTGAACAACTAACTACTACTGTGATTACTAACATACATATTTTATATCAGGCTCCAAAGAAACACAAAAATGAACAACAAACTGCTGCTGCCAAAGTTCCGTCCTTCGTCTGGTTATAGAATTACATCACATCTAGTCAACTGAGTCTGGCAGATTTCACAATCAGAACTCTGTTAAGATCCTGTTGCAGCATTTTTAACATAAGCAACTTTTACAAATACATTTTAATACAAGCATCTGTACAAATTAATGTGATACTCAAATGGCATAAGGTTACTTACAAAATTCAGCCAGCCATGCTGGCGTGACACAAGACTATTTACAAAACCTCAGATAGCCATGCTGGCATATGCCACACATGCACTGCTTCACTTCTCCTGGTATAGCTGGCAATACCTCACATCATCACAGCTTTCAGCATTATCACTCTGTAAACATCTGCATATGTCTGTTGCCATTTTGTCTGTCCAATTCCCTATGTTTGCTTAGCTCATTTCTTAACTTATTTTTGTTAGACATATAACAACAGCTACTATGTGTGTGTATATCTCAGTTATGTGCAATAATATGTTTAGCCAAAGGATGGCAGTGTTTCTGGTGAACACATATGGTAATATGCTTGATGTAATTTCCTGTTCCTTGTGTAGTGCCTTTCATTTCATTAAAAAACAACAAATGTACATTAATTTAAACTGTAATCAGGCATTTATTTGCTGTGCCCAGAAGAAGTTTTTTTTCTAATAGGTTATGGGCCCAGACACCTAGATACCTTAGCACCCAGATACAACCAGCTACAGCAAATAATTGCAAAATACAGTGACAGATAAGTGAGGAATAAGGAGAAAAAATGTAAAGATAGCTACTGATACTTCTTCAGCAAAGCTTTCAGTAGCAAATCTGATGGACCAGAACTGCCAGTCTTGGAAAGTCAAGAAGCACATGCTTCTAATAAGAGAAAGTACATGAAAATGTGTAAATGAAGTCTGACTGGCAGACCCCATAGATGAGTGGATGGAAAAGGACCAAAAAGCTCAGAGTATGATCTCCCTTTGTACAGATGATGACCGCATTCTACATATATGCAACTGTGAAATTGCTAAAGAAATGTGGGAGGAACTGCAAAAGGTACATAAAGAGCTAATCTCAGCAATAAATTCTGTTTAATTAGAAAACTATATCAGACCATGCTGATGAAAGAGCAGGATATGCAGGATTATACAAGGCATACCATAGAAATGGTTGAAAGGCTGAGAGGTATTGGGGAGGATATAAAAGACTTTCACATTGCAGCACTTTTACTTAATGGTTTACCTGAAAGTTATGCGACACTTGTTACAGCACTTGATGCACATCTAGATAATGAACTGACATTAGAGTATTGTAAAGGCAAGCTTGTGGATGAATACAAGTGCAAGACAGAAAGCATAAACAGTGAAAGTATGTCCACTACAGAGGCTACTTTAAAGATGAAAAACAGAAATAAAAACAGTAATATGCAGCTAGAAACATGTAAATGCTTTGTGTGTAATGAAAACAGGACACTTATAGGCAGACTGCAGAATCTGGAAAGCTAGAATGCAAGGAGAAATTAAATCACAACAAGCTAAGAATGTCAAGGAAGAAGCAGATGTCACTTCAGATACTGAGTATGCATTTGAGTGCAAATGTGGTACCTCATCTGTGCAGGTATGGTGTGTTAACTCAGGAGATACAAGTCACATTACCAGTGACAGAAATTTATTCACTCAAGTCGATCAAAACAAAACAGAAAATATCACCACAGCTAAAGTGCAGGTAACAAACGTCAGAAGGAATTGGAGACTGTGTTATTTACTGCCCTCTCTCTCAGAATATCACTAGAAAGATACATGTGAAAAATGTTCTGTATGTGCCTGAACTTGAAGGTAACCTTTTGTCAGTGAAGAAGCTTACAAAGCACGGCAACATAGTGACTTTCCAAGCTGACAGTTGTCTCATCACAAAATAGGATTACTTACAAGCAAAGGCCAAAATATAGAGGAACTGTATCAGCTGAACAGCGGTGAAATGCTTAATACAGCCAAAGAGGATAAACATTCAAACTGCATTCACACTTGGCACGGACATTTTGGGCACTGTAGTCCTGAAATAATAAAGAAAATAGTTGAGGGTGACTATACAAGTGGTGTAAAAATTAACCAGTGTGACCAGATAATGAAATGTACCAGCATTAAGGGAAAATGAAGAGAAAGCCTTTTCCAAAGCAGAGCAACAGCAGAGCTCAAAAACCTCAGGACTTAATTCATTCAGTTCTTTGTAGCCCAATGAAAAATATGGCTCCTGGAATGAAGAGGCATTTTCTTAATTTCATTGATGATTACTCCAGGTACAGCACATTGTACATATTGCACAATAAAGATGAAGTGCCAGTGAACTTAGAAGAGCATCTAACTCAAATAAGTAATACATTTGGCAGAATGTCCAGAGTGCTGCATACAGACAATGGGTTTGAATCTACACATGCAACATAATGGCACAACACAAGCCATTTACAGAAAACATGGAAAGATGTTCCAAACCACTTTACTATATAACTCAACACAAAATGGGGTTGCAAATAGAATGAACTGGACTCTCTGTGAGAGTAGAAGGAGCATGCTTTTTGATCCTGATATGCCAACCACATACTGGGGAGAGGCTATCATGACTGCATGCTATCTCCAAAATCACTTGCCAGGAAAAACAACAGGGAAAACTCCATATGAACTGAGGAACAGAAAGAAACCAGATTTGAGACACATCAAAATGTTTGGAAGTAAAACCTATGTGCACATTCCAAAGCAAAAACATACAAAATGGGATCCGTGTGCAAAGGAAGGTGTACTTGTGGGTTACAGTGAGTCTCAAAAAGGATACAGAATTCTACATCCAGACACAAACAAGGTAACAGTCAGCAGAAGTGTGATTGTTGAAAGTTCTGTGTGTTCAAAGTTTCAGAAACTGACACAAACTGTTCATTCTGAACAAAAATTCACATCCATGTCACAAAAAGAACAAGAACAAAGGTACACGGAAATAGAAATTGTTGCAGACAATTCAAAAACTGATAAAGAAGATGCTGAACCACAAATGATTTCAGTCATGAAATCAACAAGATGCAATAAAGCTATTTCACCTAAATGTTTGTCTTATATGGCTCGCACAGCAGTTCAGGCTGAGCCGGGTTCGTGGAAAGATATACAAAAACTACCACCACATGAGGAGCAAATATGGATTAGAGCTGCTGATAAAGAGATGACATCACTCAATAGATTCCAGACATGGACACTTTCAGAGTTACCTCAAGGTAAACATGTAAATGGATGCAAGTGGGTTTTAAAGTGAAATGTAACTCTTAAGGGAAAGTCTGCAGGTACAAGGCAAGGTTAGTTGCAAAAGGATATTCACAAAAATGTGGTGAAGACTATGATGCTACTTTTGTTCCTTTTGCCAAAACAAAGTACTTTCAGAACATTGATGACAGTGGCGGCTTTACAGAAAATGATTGTGAAACATCATGATATCAAGACAGCTTTTCTTAATGGAGATATAGAAGAGGAAATGTACATGTCACAGCCAGAAGGATATGTCAAAAGTGGAGAAGAGGATCTTGTCTGCAAACTGCAAAAATCCCTGGATGGTCTTAAACAAGTGGCTCAAGCATGGAACTCAAAAGTAAACAAAGTTCTGCTAGATGAAGGATTCATGCAAAGCAAAGCCAATCCATGTGTATACTCTAAACGTATAGATGCTGAATGGGTGTATCTGTTAGTCTGTGTGAATGGCTTGATTAATGTTTGCAAAAGGAATGACAAAATTGCAAAGTTAATAACAGTACTCAATCAGAAGTTTGAAACTAAAGATCTTGGTGAGATGACATATTACCTAGATGTTAACATGCAGCATGAGGAGGACAGCAGTTTTCTGTTGAACCAGAGTGCAGAAATTGATTCAATTCTTCAACATAGGTGCCAGAACCATAGACTTTTACAGCTGCAAGACCTGTTTTTCTTTAAAGAGGACCTGACGTAGGCAGAGAACTCATGCGTGCTAATGTGCATTTTAAAACACAAAAGTGCACGGAAAATGTATTTCCTGATCTCACTGTTGCTAGCACTAAGCCTGCTGCCAGAGTCACTCACGGTAAGAAGTGCTCCGTTCATTTATATGGCTGGTGCTGGTGCTCCATGCATTTATATGGCTGGTGCTCCATTCAGTGTGTGTGTGTGTGTGTGTGTGTGTGTGTGTGTGTGTGTGTGTGTGTGTGTGTGTGTGTGTGTGTGTGTGTGTGTGTGTGTGTTGGGAAGACTGGTCTATCCTATAACACCACAGCTGATTCTGCATTACGGATTAGCTTTTCCTGTCATACTGTGCACTTTAGAATGGAACTAACCCAAAGCAGTTATTCACACAGTTCATTTCCATCACTTAGACAGAGCAATCCTGCCTTTTTTTTAACTTATATTCAACAGCTTCTGAGCTATGCATTTTGCCATGTAATAGTATCTTGAATTTATTATGTACTAGATAGTCAAATATTGCAAAACTGTCATGTTAGAATTTGCAAGGTGGAATACAAATTGCAACACTTCTATCTTACTGCACTCTTTTCACACTCTTGAAATGTTTATGAATAGGAAAACAAGTATTCAAAGTCCCCCCCCCCAACCCAAGAAACCTAATGTTTCAGGAAACAGTTATTTTGACAGCTCCTCTTGTTATTTGAATGCAAGTGTCCAGAAGTGTCTTCTTACTGAGCTACTATGGCAAAAAGGAATTAACTGTCATTGACCTTGTGTTTCTCAAAATAACTGCTTGAGACACATTTATGTATAGATTGTTTCTTGTTATGAAATGTCAATGTGAATACAGTATCTTTGTGGTCTGAGAAATGTCCAAGGTATGCCCAAAACTTGCTTTTTGATTAGTAAAGTAAAATCCTGAACTACTTGGCCACCTCTTGTCTAGCTGAAATAAAATTTCAGATGAAAGATATTACATTTGATCGGGCATAATGATACTAAAAAATTTTGTTGGGCTTTATATTGCCTTATCAAGAGGCTTGAGAAATTTAATTTTATTTATTTAACATTTGTTTACCGGAAAAGTCTGACTTGGATCAAAGTCAATTTTCAGCGGAGGCCCAGGGAGAAATGCTCCAGATCTTTCTTTTCTATAGGAGATCTGCAAAATTTTCACGATGTACTGCAGTCAGGATGAATGCATTCTTTCCCTTTAGTTATCATCTTTTTTCAAACTGTGGTTGTGCAACGGTAGCATTGTCGCCTCACAGCAAAAGGTTCTCCCATTCGATTCTTGGCTGGAGCACCTTCTGTGTGGAGTCTGCATGTCCTCCCCATGGTCGAGTGGCGTTTGAAAGACATGTGTGAATGGGTGTGCCTTCGTTGAAGGTTGGGAGTCGGGCTGGCACCTCAGCACCATAAAAAAATCGACTGCCAATCATTAGTGGACTGGAGTTTTTCTGTGGCGACCCCTAACCAGGAAAAGCCGAAAGAAAAACAAAAACATCATCTTTTTTTCGATTACATAATATGCACTAATTTAAAAAATGTATCACTGACATGACTCATACAACAAACTTGTAATAACTCCTAGCACCATCTTCCATCAAAGGCCAAGCATCATGTGCAGTGCAGTCACTAAAGATTACACATCTGACAAAGCACAGTTGAACCTACATTTGTAATCACCTTTGTCATTATTGTAGTCTCAGGGCTGAATACTACTATGGCTTTGTGTACCAAATCTGTACCTAATGAAATGGTCCAAAACTCAGTGTCACGTTCTTTGTTTCCCACACAACCTCATTCTAATATCACACTAGAAGAATTGTGCAAACACTACAGAAAACATTTTACAGCACCTTTTTCTTTTAGTTATCAGAACCTAGGATGTGAATATCTGCATTTTATTTGTTTTGCAGGTGTAAAAGACTGGATGAAACTATATATATATATGTGTTAGAACTATAGCACTCAGTACTTCCAATTGTGTCTTGAAAACAGATATGTAGAAATGTGTGATGTGTGCTGTTTCAGAATGGTAAAACTCTCCAATCTTTCATTATGACTGCGCTTCAGTAAGATGCATAACAAACACTTATCTTGCATGATGCAGGACAACTTGAACTCTGTTACTGACAAAGTCAGTACCTATCTGAACGAGTGACATGCCTGACTCCAAATAAAAGAAAGGAGTGAGGAGGTCATATTGCTAAACTAAGAAAGAGAAAGACATTACTAATCAATAGCTGCAAAATAGCCACTACATGTTTTCTTGAATACAGCCTTTAAGCCTTTAAGACATTCAGAAGGGTGACATTCATTTAAAGTAAAGGCAATTTTGAGATACATTTTCTAAGAGACAGACATTCATTGTTAGCTACCCATTTTTAAACAACTATAAAAATGACCTAGAAAGAACACATCACATATAAGGGAAAAAAGCATTTATAAAGTTATGTTCTTGCGGTTTATCAAAAGTAATTTCATAACCCATAAAATCACCTATAACATGAAGGAGAGAATGGTGGTTGTTATTTTTAAATTTGTGTTTTGGAAGTAAACAGTTTCTTACAACTGAGAAAGTTCAGTGTATAGCTAGTCTCATGAGGAAGGGACTGATAAGCTGTAATGGGGTGAAGCACTACCCCACCCAACAACTGGGAAGGTATGCTGACACAATCAAGCGGGTTTCTTTATCAATATCTTCAGGGGAAGGATGTCAGACATGCTGCTGAAACACCTGTATGAAAACTCAGGTTATGCATTTACTTTTGGCAATGGACATTAGATGTCCTAAGATGAGACTGCCTTCATTTATGACTAGTATTTTAATTTTGTGGGCAAGGGTTAAAAGGCTTTTATATGTCATCAAGAAGCTACTACATCAAGCCACATATCTGTTTTCTCTTTTAACACCCTGTTACAGTTAAAATGCTTTAAGTGAAGTCAATCTTTGCCTGTTTGAACTAACAAGTACTGATCTTGTCTTGCTTTAATTAGTAGTCCAAATACATTGTAAGTTCTCAGGTACAGATCACTCTTCTCATGCTATAAAACGCACATTGAAATTAGGGAGACAACAGCTGCTCTTAGAAGTATGTGCTTACAGTCTGTGGGTGATAATGCAAGAATTAAGGTAGGGACAGAATGTCCCATGCTTTGAGACTACACTGCAAAATACTTTGGTGTGGGGTTGGGACTACGGAGGCACAAAGAACAATTTACTTACAAATGACAACAAATAATTTACTGACTGCTTAAAATAGAAAATGTACTCCAGGATTTCCCCTCATGCCACTAATTGATAGAGGCAGTTCCTAAATGCTGCATCCCTTACATGGGTCCCCTCAAATTATCTATGGTATGATCACAGTTATTCTCACTAGGGCTAGTATACAATTATCGGCCATGGGATAGGCAAGACCAATCAGAAAATGTTAATTCAAGCACCAAAAGGGAATTAGCTAAACTTAAAATGTCCTCCAAGTGAATCTATGTTGTGGTAGTAAATAGTTATAAAAAATTGCCCTTTTCAGATTACTAAGTGCCCCTCTCACCCTCCGCCCCACAGTCTTCAACAGCTTCTGGCCCCTATGTTCTTCAACAGTTAAGCATGACTAAAGGATTGAGTAAGCCTGTGGACATAGCTTATCCAAAGTTGGAAGGAGAGGAAGTTCTACCACCTAATGAGCAGTACAGACAAGCAGTGGGTGCACTTCTGTACATTATAACCACTACACATCCAGACATTGCAGCAGCCATGTTGCTTCTCTGTAGGTGTGTAAGTAAACCATGTCAAAGAGACTAGAATTCAATAAAAAAAGTTATGAGGCATCTCAAAGACCCAAAAGGCTTAAGTTTAAAGTTGTCAGCAAGTGGTGACTTAAACCTCACAGAATATGTGGATTTTAATTGGGTGGGTGACCTCAAAACACACAAATCTACAAGTGGTTACTTGTTCAAATTAGGAGATAGTCTTATATCCTGGTCCAGAAAGAAACAGATCTCAATGGTGTTGTCTTCCACAGAGGCAGAATATATGTCTGCTGCCTATGCCAGTCAAGAAGACGTTTGGCTGTGGCAGTTACCTGAAGATCTTGGAGAAGCAGTGTTCTAGCCAATGGTCTTATATGATGACAATCAGGGATGCATTAAGCTTGCAACCAATGAGAAGATCAATGCAAGAACCAAGCATATTGATGTTTGACACCATTACATTCATGACTTGGTTGAGCAAAAATTGATTGTGCTTTCATATTGCGAAAATGATAAAATGATTGTTGATGTTATGCCAAAGCCACTCACAGTAAACAAGTTTCTAAATTTTAAATCACAGATGGGGTTGACTTAAGTAGTAGTTGTTGAGTGTGAGTGTTAGACACATATATATCAACAACTATTATGTGTGTGTATATTTCAGTTATATGTAATAATATTTTTAGCCATGTGATGGCAGTGTTTCCTGGTGGGCACTTATGGTAATATGATGTAAATTGATGTAATTTCCTGTTCCTTGTGCAGTGTGTATCATGATATAAAAAAAATAATAATAAAAAGCAAAAGCACCTCAGTTTAGCCTGCAGTCAGGCTGTAAGCATCTATTTGCTGTGCCCAGAAGATTTTTTTAACAGTTTTCATATTTCATTACTAGCAATAGATTATTTGCTTCATTTTGTTATTGTGATTGTGCTAGCTACTGTTTGATACAACCACATGACATTTCTAATAACTATTACTGCATCTGGGCCAAACTTGACAATGTTCCACCTGGATCAATGTTTTACCACTGTTAATAAAACTAACTAATTAAATAAATATCTATGCTTTCCAGAGAAATCTGCTTTCTGAATCAAATTTAACCCTTCAAAGGACATGTGAGATTGTATTAAATATGGAGATTGTGGTCGCAGATATTCAACTCTTGAGTAAACAGTGGACTGGTACATGCAATAGAAATCATGCAAAAGTAAAACACTTTAATAACAGTGTAAGTAAAAGTCTCCTAGCAATTAGCTAGTAAAATCTCCTAAATATTATTCTTTTCCCCCATTCACTAACTTTCATCTTAATTCTCCGTGCCTCTTAATTATTTCCTCACTTACCTCCCTTCTTTTCGGGTGGGCATTCTGTATACATAAGACATAAAGGTTACTGGATGTGTCGTACTACTGAGAGTCGATGGCTCTGTTGAGTGGTGGAATTACTTTTTCTAAAAGTGATTTAGCAGCTGCTTGTTAGCTGTTATTACACACAGTTCTAAAATGCACGTGACAATTAATACTCACATGTTTCTTTTGTGTAGCACTATTATGACCGTTTGGGGTGTGTAATGGATCACATACAATGCATGCAGAAATACTCTCCCTTAATATCTAAACAATAAAGACTTTTTGGGAGTCTTATTAATGCAGACGGACTTTCCGGAATTCCATTACCTGAAAGCTTGGATGGCATTACAGAAGAAGTTAGAAATTATATAAATGCTGTGACAGAAGAAAATTTCTATGTCATTTCAATTACAGAAGAAATTATAGTACATGTAACAAGAACTGAGCAGGAACTGCTAAGATTATTGAGTTTTCTGATTAAGTGATGGTCTACAACAGTAGATGACAGCTTGAAAAGTTCCACAAAATGAGTTACCAACTTTTAGTGGAAAAATATTGTGTCCTTGGAGAACTCAAGAAATCATTCCATTCAATCTGGGAAATGCATTATTGAAAAAGTTCCATACAGGTCACCCTTTTATTGAAAACCTGAAACCACTAACTAGAAGGCTGGTCTGGTTGTCAAAGCTAAATAAGAAGGCTGAAGGCACTTGTAATCAATGTGTGATGTGCATCTAGAACAGAAAATGTCATGACAAACACCATCACCACCATATAAGTTTCTGAGAGGCTGTTACATATTTATTTTGCAGAACCATTTATGAATAATATACTTATGATAATAGGAGGTATACTTTTGAGAGTAGATAGAAATATTTTGCATGACAGAGATCACGTCAGGCTACTGTTATTTAAGAAGAGTTTTTATTGGTAACAATTTACCAGAGCACATTGTTGCTGAAAATGGAACCATATTTGTGTCAGAAGAGTTCCCCCATTTCATTAAACAAAATGGAGTACATTTGTCCCACTGTCACAACAGACCATCCTGTAATCAATAAATAACATGAAGAACTTGTTAAATACAGTATTAGCAACAGGGGATCACACTTTCCTTTTTCTGTTACAGTACAGAACAACACTGATCTGTTCCATGGAACAGTCACCTATAACATTTTTCTTAAATATAAATGAAGAACTTGTACTGAGCAGGAGTGAAAGTGAGAAAATGACAAAAAAATGATAGTCCCAGATGTAAAATCCACGTATTTATTGCAGACAGAAATAAACGGATAAGCGCTTTCACTGTATTAGCTTCTTCAGATCCATGAAACAAACACCTAGTGCAGACTTATTATATATTGAAAGCACACAGATACAATTAAACAATTAACCTATCAAAAAGTTAATCCAATACAAAATTCTATTTAAAGGTGTAACATATTGCAAAAAACTGGAGATGAACACTGCAGAAGTATAAATGCATAAAACAACTAAAACATATCATAAAATATATATATAAAAATGTACATGGAAAAAATCCCATATGTTAAAAAACATAAAAACTCTGAGGCATAACATAGGCATACTCATATTAAAAATAAATTACATATAATCACTTCACATGCCGGCGCTGCCTCAGCCTAGGTTTAATAGATGCCCTTTCATTTAAACCTAATCCCATATCAGCCCTCAATAGTGTTATCCAATCACTCTCTTTTCCTTCAGTGTATGTCCTAATATCACCGCCCCTCTGAGTTGGGGTGATAACTTCTAACACTCTAAACAGAAACTTATTGTCATGACCATGCATGACCACATGTATAGCTAAAGCATTATGCAGCGTGCCTTTCCTGATGTGATAGTTGTGCTCCCTCATCCTGTCTCTAAGTGGGCGGTTGGTCTTACCCATGTAGAAAGAGGAACACAACTGACACACTGCTAAGTAAACAACATGTACGGTCATACAATTCGCCTCCACTTTAGTATAGAAAACTCTTCGCAAATCAGGATGAAAAAACTCCACATTGCTGTCTATAAAAGAGCAGAAATTGCAATGACCACAAGGTCTAGAACATCCTGCCTTCATAAGATGTCTATCCAGTCTGGGATAACACAACATCCTTTTCAAATTGTTCTTATTCCTAAAAAGGAAACGTGGAGCTTCACCTACAATCTGCCTAAGGTCATCATCGACCCGCAGGACTCCCCAGAACTTATTAACTATCTCCTTAATTTCAAATTGATCAGACGAAAAAGTAGTAGAAAACTTAACACAGTGATCAATCTTTCTATCCCCAGTGGTACTGGGATAAGTAGGTCCAAAATAAGGGCTGGCTACAGTTAATCGTAGATTGTGTACTTCATCTAGATGTTGATTGACCTCATTCACATTATACCCCCTTTCTATCAACCTCCTAGTCAAGCTGTCTAATTCATCAGTGAACCCTATATCCATAGGGTTTAACCTGGAGGCCCTAATTGCCTGTCCTCTCATAATATTCCTGAATATGAAAGGTGGATGCATGCTTGTTCTCATAAGTAACGAATTACAGTGACAGGCCTTGCAAAATACCCCTGTATTAATGATGTCATTAGGTAACCTTTCAACAAAAAAATCCAAGAACTCAATTTTATGCTCAGAGAAATGCATGGTAAACTTGAGGAAAGTAGTTAAATTGTTCATCATCGTAAACATAGATTGTAATTGTGCTAAAGTCCCTTTCCATAAAACAAAAAGGTCATCCACAAATCGCCGATAAAATATTACATGCTCCATAAACAATGTTTTACTAAACAGCACATGTTCCTCCCAATGGGCTAAAAATATGTTGGCGTAGCTGTTCGCACAGGGTGTGCCCATAGCTACGCCATCACACTGCCTGTAAACAACATCTTTGAACATAAATAAATTATTTTCAAGGACTAATTCTAAAAAGTGTGTTATCAAGTCAATCTTAACATCTGAGTAGCCACTATGTTCCCTTAAATATTCTGAGACATAGGTAAGTCCTATTCCATTCGGTATAACTGTGAAAAGTGACTGCACATCGAAGGTTACAAATATACAGTCAGCAACCGTTCCTTGTTGTTTAATACATTCATAGAGGTCAATTAAGAACTGCTTTGAGTCTCGTAAAACAAAGATATTGTTATTCAGAACCTGCCTCAAATGCTTTTCTATGAAAACAGATAGATGCTCTGTTACCCACCCACGACCAGAGACAATTGGTCTCATGGGTGGATCTTTAGGGTCTTTATGTATCTTGGGTAGCCCATGTATAACAGGGATAACAGGCGCCCGGATACAAAGATACTCATATAATTCCTTCCCTATTAAGTTGCTCTTAAAAATATCCAAGAGTGTAAAGCCAACATACCTAATAGTGTCATTGACTTCATCTACTGTAATCACTTCATAGAACTTATCACGCAGCATCATTTCCATGGTAGCATTATAATGCAAAATATCCATGGCAACGATCCTGCCTCCCTTATCTGCTGGCCTTATAATGATGGTGGAATCATCTTGCAATTTCTTTAAGCTTAACCTCTCCTTATAGGTAAGGTTATCAGACCTCATGGATCTCCTATCTCTCCTACTGTTATAAAAGCTATATAGTTCATCTTCCGTCAACTTTGAAAAAGCTTCTACCATAGGGTGATTGTTGGGCACAAACTCACTCAGATTCTTAAAAGTGAACTCCCTATTATCTACATTACTGGAACCCTTAAATAAATATGTTAACATAACATTTCTACAGAACAATCTAAGATCTGTAACTGTATCCGTCAACCTACTCTGTGTCTTTGGAATAAAATTCAACCCTTTACTCAGCAGTCTAATATCGTCAATACTAAGTATGACTTGAGATATATTGTGAACTAATGTTTGTTGGTCCACATCTTTTTCAAAGTCTGACGAGATAAAGGTTCCCCTGACAACTTCCTTTTCTGTCTGCCTCGACTCATGGAGCGTGACCTCCGTGGGCCCTTCTCCAGGCGTGTAGGTGGAGGAAAAGACAAATCAGGGCTAATATTACTACTTAAGTCCATTTGTTCTGTCCTTATCTTTGGTCTAACCACAACTTCAGATTTGCTAGCCAAAGATGTGGGTTTGTCCCTGTTAATGCGCACTTCAGGATATAGATTAGTGCCTGGCTGCATACTGGGGTGCATAATATGTATAACATCATTGGAATCATTAAAATCATGCACAAAAGCTTCATTGACAAGTGACTGTCCACTGATCAGAGGACCACCCACAGCTTTCCCTGTAGTGTTATCCATACAAGTTTCAGACCTATGAAGCTCTGTACTAACAACATTATCACATTTAGTCACAATACCAACATTGTCACATTTAGTCACAGTGCCAGCAACTTCAGTTTCCAAGGTCCTAGTATTAACATCACTGTTCACGTTATTATTGTCCTTAATAGCAGGGTCATGCTCAAACCTATCCGAGCCAAGCCTCCTATTTGTATAAACAGTAGAAGAAAAAGTAGTATTGTTAGCATTTCTGGGCCACATAAACACATTGCCCAGTTTAAAATCGGTAATGTCTCTAGTAGCCTTATGCCTCTTTTGTTGGAGCAATTTGCGTTCAAACGCTAACACACTGTCCAAAACATTCTCGAAGAGTGGTTGTACTACTTCGCTAGGAAATTCACCAAAAAGCACTTGTTGTGTCATATTAATACTATCAGTTAATTTAGCTTCCTCTGGACGAAAAAAGTCAATGAGGAGCTGCAGATATTTCCTGCTTACCTCGATGTTCAAGCGTTGCCACTGCACAAGCAGATCTGGATACTCTCTCCCCTGGCTAGGCATCGTAAACACACGAAGCCCTCTAGGAATAATATTCCTGTCCAGACAAAACTGAAAATGTAGTCTTTGCATTTGAAAACACTTTAGTTTCATGAAATCTTTCTCCATAACGTCTAGAAGCCTATGCAGCTTCTCAGTGTTCACCGTCGCCTCTGTGACATCATCAGATACAGCAACACTCTCAAAATACCAGGAAGCGTTCACAGTACCTTTTAGATATTGTTGAAACCTCAACTGAAGTGCCTCTTTCCTATGGTCTTCACCTCTAGGAATATAATCCAACTCAATATTGGCCATAATCCAGCAGCAAACTCACTCCTGACAGCAGCAAATCAAAAATACAAATAATAAAGAAGTCAAACAAGATGCTGCTTCACAGGTGAACGCCCCTGCTCAGAAAAAATATAAAAAGAAATATAAATGAAGAACTTGTACTGAGCAGGAGTGAAAGTGTGAAAATGACAAAAAATGATAATCCCAGATGTAAAATCCACGTATTTATTGCAGACAGAAATAAACGGATAAGCGCTTTCACTGTATTAGCTTCTTCAGATCCATGAAACAAACACCTAGTGCAGACTTATTATATATTGAAAGCACACAGATACAATTAAACAATTAACCTATCAAAAAGTTAATCCAATACAAAATTCTATTTAAAGGCGTAACATGTTGCAAAAAACTGGAGATGCACACTGCAGAAGTATAAATGCATAAAACAACTAAAACATATCATAAAATATATATATAAAAATGTACATGGAAAAAATCCCATATGTTAAAATTATATTATAAGGCCAGCAGATAAGGGAGGCAGGATCGTTGTCATGGATATTTTGCATTATAATGCTACCATGGAAATGATGCTGCGTGATAAGTTCTATGAAGTGATTACAGTAGATGAAGTCAATGACACTATTAGGTATGTTGGCTTTACACTCTTGGATATTTTTAAGAGCAACTAAATACGGAAGGAATTATATGAGTATCTTTGTATCCAGGCGCCTGTTATCCCTGTTATACATGGGCTACCCAAGATACATAAAGACCCTAAAGATCCAGCCATGAGACCAATCGTCTCTGGTCGTGGGTGGGTAACAGAGCATCTATCTGTTTTCATAGAAAAGCATTTGAGGCAAGTTCTGAATAACAATATCTTTGTTTTACGAGACTCAAAGCAGTTCTTAATTGACCTCTATGAATGTATTAAACAACAAGGAACGATTGCTGACTGTATATTTGTAACCTTCGATGTGCAGTCACTTTTCACAGTTATACCGAATGGAATAGGACTTACCTATGTCTCAGAATATTTAAGGGAACATAGTGGCTACTCAGATGTTAAGATTGACTTGATAACACACTTTTTTAGAATTAGTCCTTGAAAATAATTTATTTATGTTCAAAGATGTTGTTTACAGGCAGTGTGATGGCGTAGCTATGGGCACACCCTGTGCGAACAGCTATGCCAACATATTTTTAGCCCATTGGGAGGAACATGTGCTGTTTAGTAAAACATTGTTTATGGAGCATGTAATATTTTATCGGCGATTTGTGGATGACCTTTTTGTTTTATGGAAAGGGACATTAGCACTATTACAATCTATGTTTACGATGATGAACAATTTAACTACTTTCCTCAAGTTTACCATGCATTTCTCTGAGCATAAAATTGAGTTCTTGGATTTGTTTGTTGAAAGGTTACCTAATGACATCATTAATACAGGGGTATTTCGCAAGGCCTGTCACTGTAATTCGTTACTTATGAGAATAAGCATGCATCCACCTTTCATATTCAGGAATATTATGAGAGGACAGGCAATTAGGGCCTCCAGGTTAAACCCTATTGATATAGGGTTCACTGATGAATTAGACAGCTTGACCAGGAGGTTGATAGAAAGGGGGTATAATGTGAATGAGGTCAATCAACATCTAGATGAAGTACACAATCTATGTTTAACTGTAGCCAGCCCTTATTTTGGACCTACTTATCCCAGTGCCACTGGGGATAGAAAGATTGATCACTGTGTTAAGTTTTCTACTACTTTTTCGTCTGATCAATTTGAAATTAAGGAGATAGTTAGTAAGTTCTGGGGAGTCCTGTGGGTCGATGATGACCTTAGGCAGATTGTAGGTGAAGCTTCACGTTTCCTTTTTAGGAATAAGAACAATTTGAAAAGGATGTTGTGTTATCCCAGACCGGATAGACATCTTATGAAGGCAGGATGTTCTAGACCTTGTGGTCATTGCAATTTCTGCTCTTTTATAGACAGCAATGTGGAGTTTTTCCATCCTGATTTGCGAAGAGTTTTCTATACTAAAGTGGAGGCGAATTGTATGACCGTACATGTTGTTTACTTAGCAGTGTGTCAGTTGTGTTCCTCTTTCTACGTGGGTAAGACCAACCGCCCACTTAGAGACAGGATGAGGGTGCACAACTATCACATCAGGAAAGGCACGCTGCATAATGCTTTAGCTAAACATGTGGTCATGCATGGTCATGACAATAAGTTTCTGTTTAGAGTGTTAGAAGTTATCACCCCAACTCAGAGGGGCGGTGATATTAGGACATACACTGAAGGAAAAGAGAGTGATTGGATAACACTATTGAGGGCTGATAGGGGATTAGGTTTAAATGAAAGGGCATCTATTAAACCTAGGCTGAGGCAGCGCCGGCATGTGAAGTGATTATATGTAATTTATTTTTAATATGAGTATGTCTATGTTATGCCCTTATGCCTCAGAGTTTTTATGTTTTTTTAACATATGGGATTTTTTCCATGTACATTTTTATATATATATATTTTATGATATGTTTTAGTTGTTTTATGCATTTATACTTCTGCAGTGTGCATCTCCAGTTTTTTGCAATATGTTAAGCCTTTAAATAGAATTTTGTATTGGATTAACTTTTTGATAGGTTAATTGTTTAATTGTATCTGTGTGCTTTTAATATATAATAAGTCTGCACTAGGTGTTTGTTTCATGGATCTGAAGAAGCTAATACAGTGAAAGCGCTTATCCGTTTATTTCTGTCTGCAATAAATACGTGGATTTTACATCTGGGATTATCATTTTTTGTCATTTTCTCACTTTCACTCCTGCTCAGTACAAGTTCTTCATTTATATTTCTTTTTATATTTTTTCTGAGCAGGGGCGTTCACCTGTGAAGCAGCATCTTGTTTGACTTCTTTATTATTTTTCTTAAATAGGCATATTAGAACCATTCATGATGTAAAGAAATCATATCTGAATGAAACCGTTTGAAAAAAAAAAGCACTTGCAAATGTTCCAGCATGGCAAGCATATTAGACAGGTGTAATATGCTTGAGATTCACTGTATATTTCAGATACCAGTGAAACAAGTCCTAAGTGATTTCCTGATATTATTATGGAAAGGACAGGTTCAGTTTCTTTTTGGGTTGAAGGAACTGATTTAAGAGATTCATATAGAAGGCATTCAACCAGCTGGAGCATATACCCTTCTATGACAGTTGTGGAGAATAAGTTAGTTTTCAAGCTTGACTTGTTTCTTGACTCCAACCCAAAAGGCTTCTATATATGAATGAGTCAGAAGGTCTAGAGATTTAGGATTCCTTAGCTGAACTATGAAAGTAGTAGATGGTTAGATAATCACCTCAGTGCCTTAGTTTGTTTGTTTGTTTGTGTCTTTCGTCTTTTTCCCGGTTAGGGGTCGTCACAGCGGAACTCCGGTCCGCTAATGATTGGCAGTTGATTTTTATGTGCCGAGTTACCAGCCCTGACGCACAACCTTCAATGAAGGTATGCCCATTCACGCATGTCTCCACGCAGAAGACGCTCTAGCTGAGAATCGAACCGGACAGCGTCTTACTGTGAGGCGACAACGCTACCGCAGCACAGCATATACATAATTAGTTATTGTAATTAAAGTTTACTTACTACATCTTCAAAAGAACATTGAAGTTATACTGTATCCCAGTAAAGTAATTACATATATGTATAATCTAATACTGGGAGGTAAAGTGCTACCCTGAGCAGTGCAGGTAAGTGGTGGTCATCCATAAAAGTGAATCTCCCCATGATTATGAAAGGGGACTGCACATCTGCAGTGTGCATTAATAAAGTGATTTGTAACCATATTCTCCATTGCTGTGTACACTACCTATCTTCCCACCATTCCTTACTCCTTCTTCAATGGAACCCTGCATGACTCCCACAGGCCCGAGTTGCTGCCACCTTCCTTATTATGTCATAGCATTTTCTGAATGACTGAAGTATACCTTGTAATCCCTGATATTTGTTTTTGTGTTACATCCCAGGATTAATTAATAATCCCACATATTTATTGTTGTGACACATTCTAGGATTAATTAATCAGGCTATTATAAAGGATACATTGTCATGATAATTTCATTATTAGCAAATAACTGTATCATGTCAGCCTTTGCCATACCAACTCTTGTATGAGGACCACTCTCTTCACAACTGCAGCTTCTACCAAACCTTCTTCTATTTCTCTTTCACTCTTTTCTCCAAATGTGGACAACTTGTAGTTCACTAAAGAATATTAAGGACCTTCTGGAGAATGTTCTTCCTTGTCTTTTGCTCATCCATCAATCCAGCTTTTCAGATTATCATCATTTTTGTCATCACTGACAGCAGTGACAACAGCAGTAAAAAGAAGCAGCACGCTTCCTTCATCTCAGGGTCTGTATTCTGCAGGTACCTGTAGTGACCTAATTATTTCCTCCTTTAGCTTCAAGGCAGAACTGTCAGTATCTCCATCCTTTACCTCAATATCATTGTAGTCTTCTGCAATGCATTTTACGATATTCTGAAGAAACACTGCCGGCCTCCATCTGCTCGTCTCCTCCTTCTATTAAACTCATGAATCAAGGTATTAGCATATCTATGTACCTATCCATCACTTCCTCTGATGCTGTTATTTTTGCAGTATCTGTGGCACGTTAATCAGGTGCATCATTAAACTGTTTTTTTTTACTTAAACTTCAGACATTCACTTCTTGCTTTATTTTTTATTGTCTCCTGTTTTGTTATTCCATTTCTTGTCTTTTCTACTTCCTCTTTCTCACTGTAATACCGTTATTGCCCTTCCCCACATCAGTTTGAAAGGAATTAGATTTGCTACATTTCTTTTCAGAATTTAATAGACACAGTCTGTGGCATAAGGCCTCAGATCCTCCTCTGTATTTTCGCTGTTACTGTTCCATTACCTGGCTCAAAGCAGCAGTCACTGAGCCACTGGATGAGTTCTGCCATTCTTTATCTCATTACCCCATTTATATATTGTTTCTAAATCATTGAGTTGTGCTGGCACTAGTCTGGGGATCTGAACAGGGTGCCAAATGAACTAGCTATGGTTCTGACTGTAATACCAGCCTCTTGGTGAATCCATCAGTTCTCCATTGCTCTCTGCTGTGCCTCAGTATAGAGCTGTACCTAACAATTCTGGCACCCTGTGATGTTCTCTGATTTGGCACTACTCCAAACTTTAAGACAAGGAGCAAAAACAAAAAATTGCATTAAACTGTAGCAAGTGGTTTCCGACAGTTTATACCACCCATGAAGTGCTTCAGCCCTGTTCTGAATGCTGGTAATGCACTAAAGATAGATCAGCATCTACCAGTTTTCCTAGGCTTTGGCTCCAGGGATGGCTGCCCCCTTCTTCCAACCCCAGCTGAACCTCTGCCTCATTGATTGTATCAACACTCAGATCATTTGCTCTGACGTGCACAATCACTTGGTGTTTAGCTAGCATTTTTACCTCTTTTAAAGGGGTTGGATTTAATTTACCCTTTGTAAGATTTGATACTGTCCCAACTCAAACTAACTATTCAATGCACAATCTAGCATTAAAAGTAATGGGATTTTTCAGTACAAATACACTATAATTTCCATCAATGCACATTGCCTTCCCCTTATTCTCTTTATCTGTTCATCTTTCTATCAAAAGCTACATACTCTTTCTGTGTGTCTCCACTATTTACTTATCTTGTCAATGTTTTCCCTTCTTATTTACCGAACAACTTCCTGCCTGTAACATTAATCATGAAAAGTTGTTTTCTTTCTTCTTCTAACAGCATTGTTACCTTCTTTAATCCTTCCTCTTTACCTTTTTACATCTGATGTGTTCCTTTATCTCCAAGAGTTTTACTCTAGCACTGAAATTCTTCTTTTCTGTTTTTAAATCCACCTGCAACTGCTGGTAGCTAATTATACAGCCCACACTAACATCTTTGGAGGGTGAGATTTGTTCCATATATTTCCCTGCACCATCCCTGTTTTATTGACTTTCCGGAAGGGTCTCTGCCTTGCATCATCATCATACATTTTTTATTAACCAGGTAATCATCCAGGAGACAAATCAATGTCTTCCTTACTTACTTTGTTAGGGACACACAGCAGACAAGCTGAGGTTCACAGAATCAAACTGTGGACTACAATATGAACTTTATTTGCAGCTCATAGCATTGACCTCCTCTGCTATACTACCAGACATCTCTAAGGCACTCCTTATAATAATATCTCTTGTTTCAAATTGGCAGATTTGCATTTACTAAATATTTTGCTGATTCCCTACAGTCTCCTGGTTTCATCATTAAGTATCTTGAACTCCAAAGCCCACAGCCTGATTGCTGTCTGTAATTCTTTGAGCCATACTGCAGAACCAGAACCTGCAGATCCCAGCCACCTCTTTCTCTTTCTCTCTCCATCCCCTACATTTCATCTCCTTCATCTGATTGATATTTATTATATTCTCAGGTGTCATCCCTCCTGTGATCCACTCAGCCCACTTCATCCTCGTTGGATGAGAGCCAGTCATGAGATTCTGGCATCCAGGCAGCAAACAGGGCTTTTTCTGCACAGGGCACTACATTCTGTTCTTATTCATTGGTATAAAATGTTTTACTCACTTTGTTATTCTGTAGTAGTGTAGTTCCCAGGGTAAGACAGTGCCTTGATAGCAAATGTGTGAACTGCATGTTTGTGTGAAACTTGTCCTCTTTGAATGAAGCTGTACTGCATGAGGACACTTTTCTTTCCTTTAAGGTGCTGTCACCCGAGTTAATTTGGTTAACTAAAGAGGTAAAGGACTGAGCTGGGCACAAAGATGTTTGCATGATGTAGGGTGTAAAAATAAGTTTAATGCACTAGTGTAACTATATCTTCAAACTGTTATTTTCCCATAAAAATGGCAAACAGTCACAGCCCTTAAGACTAAACAACACACCTGATACACTTGTAATAGGTGACTCTATCGTCAGGCACACTGACGTCCCACTCACCAGGCTGAACAAGGAGAGGGTCACGGTGAGCAGCCTGTCGGGCGCTAGGATCCGCCACATAACACAAGCACTCAGGTCACTCCAAGGCAAGTACAAATATGACTCAGTCATTGTCCATGCTGGTGTGAATGACCTGAGACGTACCTCCCTGGACTACATGAAAAGAGACATAAAGGAGCTCTCTGAGCATGTAGCCCAGGCCGGTATGACCCTGACCTTGAGTAGCATCTTACCCTCACCAAGAATGATGCCACAATATGAAGACAAGATGATCAATTTCAACTATTGGCTTAAGTACTGGTGTCATTCAAAGGGGATCCAATGCCTGTCAGCTTGGGATGATATGCTCGACAAGCCACGATGCTTCGCTAGGGACGGCTTGCACCTGTCACCCCTGGGCTTTCGGATATTGGCAAAATCTCTTTCTACCCCCATAGTGCCTTTTTTAGGCAAGGCTCAAAAGACAAACCCACCTCCATAGGTATCACAAGGGATAAGAAACTAAGAGTAATGCTACTCAACGCCAGAAGTCTAAACCTCAAGATGCACGCACTCGAAACTCTCCTTAGCATGGAGAACATCGATATCTGTGCAGTAACAGAAACCTGGTTCAGGGCTCCCGAGAGCACCCCAGCACTACCAGGTTATACCTCATACCATGCCTTTCGCCCCAAAACTTGGACCGAACCACAAAAGGAGGGGGGAGTATCGATAGTCATCAAAGATACCCACACCTCCAGGTTGGTGGCAAAGCACGAAGCATCAGAGACTATCCATGTGCAACTAACAGTGGGTAAAACTGCCTTCCAGTTTATAGCCTGCTACAGACCACCCTCCCAAACCCAGGAACCCCACTCGGCCTTCCTGAGAACACTGGAAAATATGAAGGTCTCTCCAAACACCATTATATTGGGCGACTTCAACTACCCAAACATAGACTGGGAGCATTACTCTAGCTCCAACACCCTAGCCCAAAGGTTCCTAGAATTTATAAACTCAAATGCTATGGAACAACTTGTTACCACTCCCACAAGAGGGGAAAACATACTGGACCTGATCATCACCAACATGGGGACTCTATGCTCCAGACCAGAAGTGTATCCCTCACTGGTAAGATCAGACCATAAACTAATCTCACTGGATATTCACATCCCGACCCCACCCCCTGCCCAGAAAACCACAGTGAAAAACTTCTCTAAAGCATATTTCACACTCCTCAAAACTGAGGTGGAATCCTTCAAAGCCCCCGGGCCTGTCGAAAATACGGCCCAGACCGCAGAATCCTTTATAAACGCATTCTATGAACACCTTCAGGAATGCATGGATCATGCGATCCCAGATAAAATGAAGACCCAATCCTCCAAAGGCAGACGTCCTGTCTGGTGGACCCCAGCCATAAACAAACTATACAATAGAAGGAGGAAGCTACTAAATGATAGAGCAAAATCCCAAAAAGGGAAGGCATCTCTGATCAGTATTAGCAAAAAACTATGGGCACACATAAAATTGTCTAAGGCCAGCTTCGAGAGAAAAATTGCACAGGACACTAAGGATAATCACAAGGCTTTCTTTAGTTATGTTAGGAACCTGGGTTGTAATTCCCAGATATGCTCAGAATTAGTCCAAAATGACAAAAAATACACTGAACCCACAGACATTGCCAACATCCTAGCTGACAGGTTCAGCGCAAACTTCTCCCCCCTCCCCACCAAAAGGGCAAATATCTATCCCAGCAGAGTGCTGCCCCCCTGACATCTCAGATGCTCAGGTAAGAGCCGCCCTCCAAAGCAAAAACACAGCATCAATGGGACCAGATGGTGTCCCGGGCTGCGTCCTACATGAACTCCAAGAAGAGCTAAACCCAAACATAAAACTACTGTTCAATTTCAGCCTTACTACAGGATATGTGCCCAAAGAGTGGCGTACAGCAACAGTGGTCCCTCTCCATAAAGGTGGTGACTCAACGGATCCTGGAAACTATCGCCCCATAAGCCTGACTAGCTTGCTCTGCAAAGCTATGGAAAAGATCATCATGGACCTCATAAATAAAGATATTGGGGACCTACAAACACTGGATCCTACCCAGTTCGGCTTTGTTAAGGGCAGATCCTGCCTCTTAAACCTGGTTGATTTCTTTGAAACAGTCACCAAGGCCATTGACGAGGGGAAGGTGGTCCACACAGCCTAACTGGACCTCGCAAAAGCCTTCGATACAATACCAACTCGGGCATTATAGATAAGCTCACCAGCTTAAATATAAACCCCTATGTCACTAGATGGATTGCAAACTGGCTCAAGGACAGAACCCACATGGTTAGAATTGCTGGAGCCATGTCAGACTCCAAACCAGTTACAAGTGGTGTCCCACAAGGCTCAGTCCTGGGACCTCTCTTGTTTGGTATATATTTCTCGGAGGTACAGGCCAACACGGAAGGACTGTGGCTGACCAAGTTCGCAGATGACTGCAAACTGGGTGCCATAATCGACTCTCCAGCCGACACAAGAATCCTCCAAAAGGGCCTCATAAAAACAGACAACTGGTGCCAGAGCCATGGCCTCAAGCTAAATGCCAAAAAGTGTATAGTCATCCCCTTTGGCAAAAACAAAGTGCCCACAAATTACCACATAGGTGGTAATCCATTAAGTACAGAAGAAGTAATTAGGGATTTGGGGACCCAAGTTGATAGCAATCTCTCATTTGACAACCACGTGGCCAAAGTGGTTAGAAAAACATTTTATATAGCCCACCTAATCATGAAGGGATTCACATCTAGATCAGGGGAGGTCATCATGCCTCTTTACTCATCCCTCATCAGGCCCATAATTGAGTACAATGCCCTTTGGGATGTACCTTACCAGACACCTGCAGCAACTGGAAAGACCCCAAAAGTACCTCACCAAGAGGATCAAAGGGCTCAAACAGATGCCATATGCTGCCCAGTTAAAGAAACTCCAGCTCTACTCAGTGGCATACCACCTGTTCAGAGGCGATCTGTGCCAGACGTATAAAGCCATGTCCAACCCGGAATTAATGGACATGCTGCACCTCAGAAAATCCAAATCCCATCGAGCTACGCTCGAGAGACTTGAACCTCAGCACTGAAATAAATAGGACATGCCGGAGGGACAGATTCATAACCCAGAGGCTCCCTTCACTCTGGAATAAAATCCCAGTCCAGGTTAGGCAGAGTCCCTCATTGACTCTCTTCAACAGGAATCTTGATGAGTGAATGGGAGATCGTAGGTTTACCCCGGGTATCACTTCTGTGTCACTGTTAGACAGAGGCACAGTATACTAACCTCGAAAAAGGGCATAGCAAAATAAATTTAAAATGGGTGGCGAAAGCCAAACACATTCTGGCTAGGCTTATAAATGCCCTAGGGCACATAGCCTAGTATGAACCTATGAACCTATAATTTTGACTTGTGACCTACACTCATTCCAAACTGCTTTCACTTTAAAGATCTGCCCATCTTTTAAATGTTTGAGTAGTTGAAGTTTTTGTCATGTAATCCATGAATAAAGCTACATAAATATTGGGTACATATCTGTGAGTTAGTTTAATCAACCAGTATAATGATACGAAGAAAGATAAGGACACCCAGCAAACAGAAAATCAAATTTCAACAGACGAGGGCACAAGAATTGCTGGAGTTGACATACAAAGAGTAGCAGACAAACTTTCTATAGCAGTTCTTAATATTTAAATATTGTCTTTAAACTAACAGACAAATTAATGTTTTTAATTCATAGATTCATAGGTTTATACTAGGCTAACAACCACCAGGGTGTTTACAAGCCTAGCCATGCAACCCAACCCGGTTTTGTCCCTGAGTTGCTTGAATGCCTATAAGGGTGGGGTGTGTTAGTAAAAAACAGTAACTGAAAGTTGTGTGTGTGTGTGTGTTTGTGTGTGTGTGTGTGTGTGTGTGTGTGTGTGTGTGTGTGTGTGTGTGGGGAGGGGGGCGGTATTTTAGTTAGGGATTAATATACTTACTGTTCACCTCTGTCAGAGGCACAAGGGCCAGACTTGGGGTAAATTTGTGATTTCCCATCCAATAATCAAGGTTTCTCTTGTTGAGGGTCAGGGATGAACTCTCCCTCATATAGATGAGGAGCTTATTCCACAGCACATGGATCCTTTGAGACACATATCAGTCTCTCCAGCATGTTCTATTTATGTCACAAGCAAAGTTCAGGTCCTTGAATCTAGTATTTTTTGTGTTGTTTGTTTTTTGGATGTGCAAGAGGTCCATCAGGGCTGGATCCAAAGATGCCTTATATGATAGGCATGGATCACATCTCAGTAACCTGTAAGAGACTGATTACAGAGATAGGGCCTTAAGACAAACTGTGTAGGACAGGGTATTCATATCCTGGATTCTCCTGGTAAGGAACCTTTGAGAGCATTCCAACTGTTGCAAGTGACTGGTTAGGTACATGCCAGAGGGGGTACTGTACTCAATGGTGGGTCTGATAAGGACTGAGTAAAGTGGTACTATAACTTCCTTCCACCTGAATATGATACCCTTGCTTATGAGTTGGGCAACACAGAATCATTTTCTTACTATCTTGGCTCCATATCAGTTGAAGGCCAGATTATTGTCTACATATGTTGTCAGATGCTTATCGGGTCAACTTTTAGGGGTGCTTGATCGATGGACTAATTAGCTTGAGTGGACAATTTCTAACTGGACAATTTTACAAAGGATACTATAATGCATTTCTTCACATTGAGTTTTAAGCCATGGCTTTGACCCCAGTCATTTGTTTGTGTTAGACTCTAATGTAGGATACTGCTGTCATGGGGAATTTATGATAGCTCCCAATTTACAGTCATCTGCAAACTTGGTGTACCCACAACTTTTGAAATTAGCCTTTACTTCTGAGATGTAGATGCCAAACAGGAGAGGGCCCAACACAGAGCCCTGGGGGTACTCAACTGGTGACAGTTCTCCTAGTGGAGGTGACCTCATTGATTCTGACTTATTGAGCTCTATCTGTGAGCTAGACAGAAATCCAGTGAATTATGTAGCAATTTATGCCTAGTTCTGAGAGTTTGTCAACAGTACCTGAGTGGAGTATTGCACTGAATGCCTTAGCCAGGTCAAGGTAGGCAGTATGTAATGCTTTCCCATCGTCCATAGCCTCACTTCCACTCTCAAAGAATTTTACCAGGTTGAGTAGGCAAGACCTTCCCTTAACAAAGCCAAACTGGGATGGGTCCAGTATCTGCAGGTTGCTAATGTACTTGTTGTTCCATGAAAATTTGTTTCATGGCTTTGCATATCAGACCTGTCAGACTGATGGGTCCATAGTTTCCAGGGTCAGTTGATGGTCAACCCTTTTAAAGTGGGATGGCCATTGCATCCCTCCATTCACCAGGCATGTAACCCCCTTTGAGGCTGTAGTTGAAGAGTGTTTCAAGTGGTCCTGCTAGGTCTTGTTTTAGGCTATTTAGTATGGAAACGATGATATTGTGGGGGCCCACTGAAGCAGTGTTTTTGTCCTTATTGAGCACTACCAGGACCTGCTCTCTGTTGATATTTGGTGGAGGGTATCCTAGAAAGGACTTCACAGTGGTAGTGGGGGGAGTATGGATGAAGTTAGAGATAAATGTATCAGACAGTAGATTCACAATATCACCCTGGCCATGCCATTTATCATCAGTTCTGCAGACTGCTGAGTGTTACCATTTAATGTTCCTGACATAGCTGAAGAAGGCCTTGTGATTGTCCTTAGCCTGAAAGGCTATCCTGACCTCATAACTGTCTTTGTTGGACTTTATTAGACCTCTTAGTTTATTGTTTAATTGAATGAGGCAGCTCTTGTCTCCATGAGAGTTGCTCTTTTTGATTTTGGCCATGACTTTTTTTCTTTTGTTATATAACCTGCTAAGGTAAGATTTCCACCAGTAGGGAGTTTGTTTTTGATGTTAGATCTGGGATTACTTATGGTAAGTATGACAACCTCAGTGCAAAAATTTACATTTTTAACAGGGTTTCTGTAAATAATTTTGCATAGGTAACTGTGTCCTCGTGGTTTGGGGAGCAGTGCATTTTGTCAAACTATTGCATAATAGGATGTAGTTTTCTTCTTTTGAATAGTTTCTAACTGTGACATGTTTAGTTTTGTTTTCCAGGTTGAATTTTATTTTGAGGGAAACATATTTTTTGTGATCTGACTTCACCAATGAGGGTGTGACATGGGGGGGGGGGGCAATGCTCTCCCATGTTGTTGAGTACTAGGTCCAATATATTTGATCATCTGGTTGGAGTGTGTACTATCTGGCCCAAGGTGTTTGTGTTGATAAAGTTCAGTAAACGTTGTGCCTGTGAGTTAGAGGTAGTGTGTGTTTCCCAGTCAATTGTGGGGTAGTTAAAATCTCTAATGAATAGGGTATTTGGGTGGATGGTCAGTGCCTCTAATAGATCTAGGAAACAGCTGTGGGATTCATGGGTCAGAGAAGGTGACCTGTAGCTGGCCAGGACTCTAGAGGGTCATCCTGTTTAGCCAGCCTGGAGCTGTATTTGTTGCTAATATAGATCATGGCATCTCCACATTTAGACTTAGTCTGTGTTGCTGTTGGTCTAAATGTGGGAAGGACACTGTAGCCTTGCACTGTCAGAGTACTATTTATACTAAGTTTTAGTGACAGCACAGATGTCTCCATTCCCCACAGTGAGCAGAGCTTGTAGGGTGTGGGATTTCCTTGTTTAGGCTGTGGAGCATTAAACAGTAACACACTAAGGTTGCTCTGAGTTTTTTTTTTTTTTTTTTTTGCTATGTTGGTAGTGTTGTTATTTTGACATCGCATAAAAAAGGATCAAAGAATATGGATAAAACCAATAACCAAATGCCCATTGGAGGACAGGTGCAAACCATCCTTGGCAAAGCAACATGGTATGTTAACCATGTCCTCCCATGCTGATAGATATTGGATACCCCTGGAATGACACCATAGACTAAGCCAGTTTTTTAAATCAACCATTTTCTGTTTATACTGTGGCATCATCCTTGGTAAAGCTCCATAGTGTTTCTTTTCTTATAGCTCTGTGAGGTATGTCTTAGGTCACTTACACCCACATGTACAGTGATTTGAGTGCATGTGTGATATTGCATATCCTTGTTCCAGATAGGCAACTAACTGTTATCTTCTCCTTGTACAGCTTGTTGACAGAAGTATCTGTACGTAAGACAATAGACTCCCATGACAAGAGTAGTGGGTTAAGAGTTAAGAGTTTGCTTGCCTTATGGGCTTTGTTCTTGATGTATCATTGGGTATAGGCTTATGTGTGGTGTTAGGTGTTGGTTTTGGTGTGTGCTTTAGTGGTTGCTGAGGATAGGTGTTGTTATTCGATGGCTTAGGAGGCCAATGAGGTATGGAGAGGTTTCTTTGAAGTACCTCAGCATAGGAAGTTGTGAGTGTTTGTGTGTGTGTGTGTGTGTGTGTGTGTGTGTGTGTGTGTGTGTGTGTGTGTGTGTGTGTGTGTGTGTGTCTCTGTGGTGAGTTGTATGTGTGAAGAATGTAGTGTGTATGTTCTTGACAACCTAGATTGTAAGCGAGATTTTTGCCTCAAATGACATTATGAATGTACATCTATCACATAATGTATTAGTTTTTTTAAGGATTAAAAGATTGTCTGAGTACATGAGATAATTGCTGCATTTGCTCAGGATCCCAGTATCTACCAAGCTGACCACAGAGATATTAAGAACTTGCATATCCATGTTGTCAAGACCTGTATTAGGGCTGGCATGTATCGTTTAGGGGCTTGGTTTTGCAGGGGTCACATGAGTAGTGTCTAGGTTTAAGGACAGATGTTAGATAGTGCTATGATCTGATATTAGTTCTGTTAGATGCACTAACTAGCTGCCTTAAGTCTAGCTCCATGCAAAACTGTTCTATGTTACAGGTTAAATTCCTAAGTACTAGCTTTATAGGTTTGCTACTATACAGGTTACTGCTAACTGTCACTGCACGGTGAACAGTTCTGCGAAAAAGCTCCTAATTTATGACAGTCAGAAAAAAGCTGAAAACTAACTCCTGTATCCTCTGGCAAATAAACTCCTGCACATTGAGCTCCCTAGAATGTTTACCAACTCAGAGAGACCAGGTAAACATCTTCTGTCACAAGATGGATGATCCTGAAACTTCTAATTGCAAAAGTCCAACAAAAGTAGCTCTCAAGTGCAGATAACACCAAACAACTAAGTCTGTAATAAGCCCTCTGGCTGATGAAACAATCTCACTTTAAACCTCCCTGTGTGTTTCCCAACTTGGACTGACAAGTCTAATTTACTACTGCCACTAGAATAGTAGTCCTAATCTTCGTAATGTAAAACACACACACACGGTTTGCCAAACCTGAAAAGGTACTAACTAGCTACAAGTATTTGTCCCATTAAGCCCCCTTGTATATTTCTAAGCTTGGATAGACCAGGCTACCTTTCTACTCCCACTAGAACTGCAATTCCAGTCATTCTTAATTTAAAACCACACTTTAGCTAACCAAAAGTGAAAACTATCTGAAACAAATCAAACAACTAGCTACAACAAGTAATTCTCACTTAAGCCTGCTTGTGTATCCCAAATCAGACAGGTCAGACTACCTTTCTTATGCCACTAGAATTACAGTTCTCCTTTTATTAGTAATTCTTATTCACCATCTCTTTCAGACCCCACTAATATCTGTTACTTTCTTCCTGCGAACGAGAAGAGAACAAACAAATCTTTATCCTGATCTTTCTATTTTTTTTTCTTTTCTAATTTCTCCAAGTCTTTTGGGTTTCTAATACCATGATGGGAATGGACCACATTCCTAAGTCAAAGGACGATTAAAGTTCATGAAATTAGTATTGTTTCACTCTTTGATGTTAGCCAAAAGTGCTCTTCGCAGCACCCACAATGTGCTCAGTAATGACTCTTTCTACAATTTGTATGGTGTTACATGAATTGGTAACATATCTAAATACGATTGTAAATAATTTTTTATAAGACCAGTTGCTCCTACTACTGTTGGAACTGTCTGGGTATCTTTCTTCCACATGGCTCTCATTTCTGCCTGCAAATCAAGGCATTTTATGACTTTGTGTCTCTGTACACAAGACACTGTAGTCACTAGGTGTGGCGATTTCAATGATCAATGCTACTTTTGTCTTCTTTTCTTGGACCAGTATATCCGGTTTTCTAGCATCTATCGTTTGGATTGTTGGTATTGGGTGATCCCATGTGATGTAAACTTCATAATTATCTATGATTCTCTGTGGCTCGTGTTTCCAGTGTTTTTCAGCCACTTTGATACCATAATGTTTGCACAATCTCCAGTGTAACAATCTTGCCACATTATTATGCCTTTCAGTATACAGTCCCTCTGCCATTAGAGAGTCGCAACCAGCAATAAGGTGTGTGACTGTTTCCAGTTCGGTTCCACAAAACCTACATATGTCTGTTTCTCCCATATGTTCAAAGGACTTAGTAAATCAGCGTGTACGTAGCCTACTATCTTGGGCTGTCAATATTAACCTTTCATTTCTTGATGTAAATTCACCTCTCCTTAACCATTCCTGGGTTTGTTCTTTGTCAACAGAAGTTTTCTATACTTGCAACTATATTTATGTTTTTTTCCAGATTTCTTGCCTTCTCACCTGGTCCTTCACCTTATATTCTTTCTTTTGTTTTTTAGCACATTCAGTTGCTGCCTGGTTTTTATCCACTTCTGGTTTGATTTCTATTCCTGCTTGATGTCGATATGTTTCTGCTAAACTAAGCAGAGATGTCATCTTAGATTTATTCTCCTCACGTTTCAAAACTTTCACCACATTTGGATCTTGTGAGGTCAGTAGATATGTGTGGAGTCCCATGATTACAGATCTATACATGTAATCAACTTCAAGGAGGTGCATCCCTCCTTCAGAATGGGGAATATATAATCTTGGTATACACTGATTTTTATAAATCATTTGGTGAGCATGAAGCATCCTTCTTGTTTTAATATCCAGTCTATCCAACATTTTTTGGGGCCAGTCAATCACTCCAAAACTATAAGTTAGGACAGGAAGAGCAAATTGATTTATAGCTTGGATCTTGTTCCTAGATGTCAAGGCTGTTTTCAGGATTAATTTAAGTCTTCTAAAGTACTCCTTACTAAGCTTTATTTGCATTTGTTCATGTTTTATTGCTGATCTTCCATCAATTCCCAAGTATTTTTAAACCCCCTCTTGCTCAAGTTTTTTTTATATCACATTCTTGTCCCAAACTGATGTTTTCCTGGTGCTGCAATTTTCTTTTTTTAAAGGTTGCTTTTGCACATTTATCAAGACGAAATGGCATTCCAATATCATCTGAAAAAGTTTTGACAACCTGCAGCTGTAATTTCAGTTCCTCATCTGATGAGCTATACAATTTTAAATCATCGACAAAGAGAAGATGAGAAGCCATTAGACTTTGTTGTTTTCTAGAAGCCAAATTATACCCATGGCCTAAGCTGTTAAGTAAACAGCTTAATGGGTTAATGGCAAAGCAGAATATCAAGGGTGACAGAGAGTCACCCTGGAATATCCCCTTTGAATTTTTATCCCTGGGATAATAATCTGTCCTTTATCATGGCTTAATTGCAAAATGGTCTGCCACTGTTTCATGGTTACTGTAATGTAATCAATCAGTGTATGGTGTATCTTATACATTTGTAAGCACTCTTTTATCCATGAATGTGAGATACTATCAAAATCTTTTTTGTAGTCAGTCCATGCCATACTTAGGTTCTTCCCCTTCTTACAATTCTCCACTATAACTTTGTTTAACAACAAATGGTCCTGTGTTCCATATGACTTTCTTTTATTGCCCTTTTGTTCTACTGCCATAATGGAGTTTTCTTCTAAATTGCTATAAATTCTGTTGGCGTCAATTCCTATGTATATTTTGTATGTCATCGGAAGACAAGTTATTGGTCTATAATTTTTAGGGTAGCTTACAGGTTCACTCTTAAGTAAGAGCATTGTTTTTCCTGTTGTTAGCCAATGCGGTGTATGTTCAGGGTGCTCATATAAATAGTTCTTATTCATGGCAAAATCCTCGTGCAAAGAAGTTAATAATTTAAGCCAAATGTTAGGTACTGCATCAGGGTCTGGGGTTTTCCAGTTAAAGGGTTTTCTCAACTTTATTTCAATCTCTCTGGCTGTTACTTCATCCCATTTCATATCATGTACCTTTAAACTTCTTATTCTTTCTTTTACTTCTTCTATCCATTTAGCATCTTTGTTATGTTCCACAGGATCTTCATAGATACTTCTCCAAAATGTATTGACTTCCTCTTTTTTTGGCGGTCTATCAATTCCTTTTACCTTATTTCCCAATTCTCTATAAAACGTTTTTGGGTCATCAGTAAATTGTTTATTTTGAGTTTTCCAATATATTTATCTTTGTATCTTCTAAGTCTTTCCACCTGTTTTGAAATTTTTAGTTTGTTATCCTCAATAGTGCATAATAGATCCTGGTCTGTTCTAATACTGCGTATTGCTTTTATCACATCTAGCTTTCTTAATATTTTTGTTGATCTGTTCCCTCTTCTATAATCTTCTAACAATGATAATTCTTTTCTTAACTGCTGTATAGTTTTCTCTGTTCAATATTTTCATGATGGTATTTGCTTTCGCCCCCACTTTTCCCTTACTACCCTATGTTCCTGTGGTAGAACTTTATCAGTTATTAATTTAGCAACACAGTAATATATTAGGTTTACTTCTATTATATCGCATGGGTCTCTATGGACAGTCCTAATGAATGTGTTCATTTGTTTTATCAAGCTTCTGACTTTTGGGGTTTTATTAACCTTCTGCAGTCTATTTCTCTCATTGATCTTGATATATCTGTCTTTGTCTATCAAATCAAGCAACTCTTCTCTTAACTCCTTTTCTTCCATACTGAGGGTACATCCCTTGTTTTCCATTTCCTGTGGGCATTCTATAGAAAGTTCTATAGCATCTTCCTGTGGCACATTCTCTTCAATTTCATCCTGTGTCATCTGTTGTTCTGTCATATGGGAACTCACTGGCCTATCACTGCTCAACATTGACTTTGTCAGAGTTTCCACAGTTTCCTGTTCCTTTCCTTGCTGTCTAGCTTCAAGTGAATGTTTATACTGGTTTCCTGTGGAAGGCTCCAAAATATCCTGATATGGCACCTAACCAGTTACTTCCTGTTCCACTGGTTTCCCCTTAATTTGGATATACATTGCTCTATCCTGTTGTGGTGCTTTCTGCATTTGATTTTCTACACTGAATCCTTCTCTTTGCAGTTGTTCCATTACCTCAGTTTCTATTTATTTGACTTCTCCATCACTCATCTCTTTTTCTAATTTTCCTCTTAGTCTTATTTTTTGTATTGTAAAGTTTTCCATATCTGGATTCTTTTGCCTATATTTTTCTTCAAATATCTTTGGTGCTGCTCTTTTTGTATTAGTTCTGCTTTCTCCTTTGTATAAATATTACACCATATTAATTCTCTTTTCCTTTCCCCTGTCCATATTTTTTCTTCACGTCTCCTGATCTTGCTTTACCTTATCCCAAGGCCTCACTCCATCCTGCTGTAATGTAATCTATTTTAGACCTTCTACATTAAATCCTTCACTTCGCAGGCACTCCATAACTTCAACTTCTATTTCTTTAATTTCTACTTTACTAATTGTCTTTTCTACATTGAATCTTTGTGCTTTTAGTCTTTTTGTTGTGAAATTTCCCATATCTGATTGCCTTTGCCTGTATTTTTCTTTGAATATCTTTGAGACTGCCTTCTCCATATTAGTTAACTTGGCTTTCTCCTTTGCATAAATATTGCGCCATATCAAATCTCTCTTTCTTTCCCATGTCCATATTTCTTTTTTACATTTTACAAATATCTCTAGGTTTTGTTGTTTATATTTTCTCACTTCCTCAGAGGCTTCTTTTTCCAAAGAGATCAAAGTTACCTGATATATGTACTGTTTTTCGAAAATCTGTTATATTAATGAAAGCAAATTTTTATTTGAAGCTTGTAACAGTTTTTCCTGTGGAAGTATTTTTCATTCCTCTAATTTCTCTGTTAATCGTTTTGTATATCTTGTGTCTGGAAATTCTGGGCTTTTTACGTAATAGTAACAATACATAATTTCTTTCTTATCCTCAATAGTCCACTCTGTCGTCTTTATGGCTCTTCTTTGGCCAATAAATTTTTGTCGTTTTTGTGAACTGCTACTTCCTTCTACAACAGGGGGGCCATCTTGATACGTAGAGAGTGGTCTGATGTTAATGCAAACTCTAGCATGGCTATATTCCTCGAATATCAATTTTAGCAGAATGTCCAATTTTTTTATCTCCTGATTTTGGTGTGTTGCTCACAAAATCTGTGGGTTTCTTGTAAGTCACTGAGGATTGAATTTACTAAATAAAGACATGCATTTGTGTTTCAGACCATACCCTCCAGAAAATGCATGGTGACACAAAACCTGTTATTCATACAACTTTTTAAGATTATAATGGCATCATTTAAAATCTGTCTCTGAGTTTGGGCCTTTGCCCCCCCTCCCACACACACACACACACACACACACACACACACACACACACACACACACACACACACACACACACACACTAGTTTAGGCTTTGTCCAGATTTCTTGCACTTAGAGTTTGACAGCTATGCCCAGGATTGTTTCTCAATACCATTAAATATTGGACACTTTAGGTAATGGTATAACAAAGCAGCAGACTGATTTCTGACCCATGGAATAAATGAAGTGTTCTCTAAAAGAACACAACAAAAATCCTGTTGCTCAACATCATCTGACCCTAGAAATTCTGAGGGATAGTACTTATTGCCCAATTATTTTTTCCTGTCTTAACAAAATTTAAATTAAAATTGAAACAATAAGTTTTTGTTAACTGCCTCAGAAGGAAAAAGCATTCATCTCTAGATGCAACATGAAAAGGTTTCCAGGTGTCAAGAGGAAAACTTTTTTTTTGTGCAGTCATTTCTTGTCTCTGCTCTGACTCCACAATGATTAAAAAGTGAACTACAAAAGACAACCCTTCGCTTGTTCCACAACAAAGCCCTAACTTCCAGCTCCCCAGTGAACAAACTAGTTGATCACATGTGGACATATGGTCTGTTACTCAACTCATTGCAAAAAGAAAGATATTTTTGAGGAGGTAGCTCCTGCACTTACTTCACCCCCCTTACTTATTTATATTAACTCTGTTTCCACATCCCTGTGGAAAACAGAAAGCCTCATAAAGAGTAATATTTAACATGAGAGATAGTATTCCCTCTATTCCACATAAGCAAAGGAAAACACAGCCAGGGATTTGAAAAATCAAAGAGGTGTAACCCCTGTGTTGCTGTTTGTCAAGATTACATTTTATCAATAGGTATAGATGCCCCCATCTCCTTGCAGTGAGACTGAGTGGCTTATCACAGGGTCTTCTTCTGACAAAAACAGTATCACTTTTCTGTCAGTTTTTATGCCAAAAATGAATTATGGGCTTGTATCTTAAACAGTGCTATGCTATAAACAATGCTATGCTATAAACAATGCCATGCTATAAACAATGCCATGATATAAACAATACCATGGTATTGTTCTTGAGCTGCTCATCAAATTCCTGCTCTCACTGTTTTCTTACAGTTGGACAATCTGTTAAGATTAGTACTGCACTCATCCCTTCTCTGCTCATGTACCCACAGACAGTAGACAGTAACACTTAGTAAGCCTTGAGAAACTGACACCAGTTACTGAGTGATCCATAAGTACTCTATGCTGGCACATTCTCAGTGGTGGCAGTGCTGATACTGCCCGTATCACATGCTCTTCAAGGAAGTAAAGCTTTGGGCCTGCCTAGTGGTACTACATATGTGAACCTAAACTCCAGTACTAGTAAGAAATGAAAATATCAGAGCTGATTTGGGTTATGAAAGATGCAACAATTATATTCCTTATTCTGATGCATTTTAGAGATGATGCAAAACCTTGGTTTGTAGACTTTCTTACCAATAGATCCTTCAAGATGAAAGTAGGCACCACCACATTTGAAACAGCTCCAATTATGAAAGGAGTTTCCCAGTGTCCCACTTTAACCTCTCTGTTATTTTCCATATTTATCAACAAATTCCCATCTGATCATCCTCATATACCTCTAATTGTTTATACAGGTGACATGGTCATCTAGAGTTCAAACAAATCCCACTCTATTACACAAACTCAGCTATGAGATGACATTTGAGCCCTCAGCCAGTGGCTAATAGGCCAAAAACTTATATCCATGCCATAAAAAACAAAAGCATTGCTATCTGGAACCAATATACCACAGAATTTACCACATTCTTCACATACCTTGGCATTTGGCTAGACCAGTCTCTTAACTTTTACTTACACATTCAAAACACATGCAAAAAGATCAATACACTACTGCTGTAGGTGAACAAGTTATCACCTCTTCTGCCAAAGCCAGCCAAAGCTGGCATGGGCAAAGGAATACTCTTATCTCAGCTCAAATATGGATGACCCATAATAGCTGCAGCCTCAAAGTAAAAGGAAACTACCTTACAAAATATTTCCTATAAAATCATTATTAACTCCCCAAGTAATGGACACCACTGCCTGGCTCTCGTCAAAGCTAAATGGCTCCCAGTATATTTAACAACCAGCCTGCTACTTGAATAACTAATTCACAAAGCCCTTTCTCCTGAGACATTGACTCCTCTTACTGATAAACATTTCATCACCCCCCCCCCACATATAGTCTCAGGGCTAGGTTTCAACTTCAACCCATCCTACTAACTCCAAAAACTAAACTTTATTGCACTGATCATGCATTCACCATCCTAGCACCTAAACTATGGGACTCATTCCACTCTCATTTGGAGATGTTCAAAAGTACTTGGACTTCAGACAATAGCTCAAGAACACCTCTTCACCCAAATAAAGTTGCAAAGTTCAGCTGCATCCATTCAGGACATGTTACTTGAATGCTGTACATCTCTCACACCCATGGTTGCCAGATATCTGAAGGGCTAGGTAAGGACAAAAAAAAAGGTCTTTTGTTCATGCAGAACAGCAGGCAGTTCCGCATCAAGCAGAAGTGGCTCCACTACGCGATTTTTGATTGGCTCCTCTGCCAGTATATGAGCCAATCATAAATTTGCTAAGTGAAGCCTCTTTTGTGTTCAGTGCATAACAGCTCGCTGTTCTGCATTGAACAGAAGTGTCACCGTTTAACGATTTATGATTGGCTCATATATTGGCATACAGGCTAATCATAAATCGCAAAACGGATGCTGTTTCGCTGGGATTTTATCCGGCAGTGTGGGACTCGGCATTGGGCTGCTGATCCTGGGACAGTCCCACTCAAATAGGGATGTCTGGCAACCCTGCTCACACCCCTTTATCCCTATTTCATCCTTCCTTATTGCATCTTGTATCCACTTACTTAGTGCCTCTCATCTCTCAGACTTCTCCTTTCTACTCCTCTTCCCTCTGCATGCCTCTCTCACTTTTTCTCTGTCACCTTCCCATTGTATCCTTTGTTGCAACTATTCTTACTTGCATCTTTTATTATACTTATATCTCTATATAATTATATGTTGCTATCCCTGTAGTACAAGCCATCTCAGCCATTATGGCTACATCTTATCCATAAAGCTCTAAACATAATTCCATTTTTCCATCCATGTTTTGGCATTGTAAACTGCTTCTTGAACTTCTTGTAGCATATTCTTGTATCTGTAAATATGTATATATATATAATATATTTTTTAAATTTCTTATGTGATCCTATTCACCTAGGCTGTGCCTGGAAATGGTCCATTGAGATCAGTGCACTACCGCAGTAAACAAATATAAATAAATAAATAAATAAAATAAGTACCTTGTTCTCTACCAAATGATGTTATCTGATTTTAAATGTCTTCTACATAGGGCTAAGTCAGAAGCTATAGCTAAGGTACACTGTATTCACATATTCCCTGCTTGCTGCTATCCATAAACAGCAAAAGAAAAAAAGAATCAGAGGGATTTTACAAGTCTGGCTTCTTACTATGATTTTAAGCTGTTTTGCCCAGCAGTCCATTGTCAACAAAAAGGAATCTTTTCCACAATAATTTTCCTACAAAGGTTTAGTCATTCCAGATGCCACAGTACCTGAGCTTTAATTTCCTGCTGTAAACCCAGACGTTCTCACTGCTCTGGAATCAAATGTCTTATACCTGTTTCCAGGACTGAGGGCTGCAGGTGGTAAAGCCAGTTTTTGGTTTTACAGCTATCTTGATTAAGTAAGGCCAGCACATATTGATTATTCTCTGTGTGAACTGTATAATTACGTTCATATGTCTGTTTTTTTTTTACTTAATAGCTTCTTGTAAAATTAAATGGGCTCCATGAAGAAAAGACTGTAGTGCACTAAAGCTGTGTTTATTGACCTTGCAGTACATAGCAATATTTATACATAGTATAATCCAGAACTGTATTACATGCAGATGTCTAATGATTTGTTTTTTCCTTTATTTTTTTGTATAATGATGAAGATTTCAAGCTTGGTTTTCCCTCAAAATGCCAGGACATCTATGATAAAACCATTTATCCTTTGAATTCTGAGTGGAGAAATTCAAAGTGCATAGACTGCATCTGCAGAAAAGATTACATGGTGTGCTGTACAAGGTAATTCAGTTTTCTATTTATTTATGAGAGTCTCATGTTAGTCTCCAAGTCCCAGAATCCCTTACCATATACTCCAGACTTAGATCAAAGTGGCTAAGGGGTACAGCAACCCTCATAGAACAACAAGGCTCTGTCTGAGTGAATTTCCCTGTCCTTCATTTGTCAGTGAACCAGATACTAAAATGTAATTGCCAGTCTGTCATAGTTACCTGCATCTAGGATAGCATTCTACAATTAGGATGAGTAATGATGATGTTACATAAATTGAATTTACAGTCCTCCTCCTATATTTTGCTACAAGTGTTCTTATTATATAATACAACAAAGACAGATTTACACTATCAAAATCAAAAGCTTGTATTAACCACCAGAATAGCTAATTTAGAATCTGGTTAGTATTCAGTGTACTATATTTATACATTTATAGTATAATAGTAACATTAAATTACACAGCTAGTATCTACTAAAAATAATGTTTACAAATAAAAAATGTTTCAAATGATCAGGAAATTTCCCCACAGTGTTTTCAGATATTGAGGTAAACATATGGCCAGATTCAATAAAGCTCACTCAGTCTGTTTCCACTATTTGTGCATCCACACAGTACAGCACTGTTTTAGATTCAGTAAGCGGCTCTACACGGTGGGTAAAGCTGCACAAACAAGGTAAACACATATGGCATGCTAATTACTGCATCAGCAGCTGAACTGTATGCTGATCAACAAATCCAGGATGGAGGATCTGTTCAACATGCTATAAAGGAACTCTGTAGACTCTGTACTGGCTTTTCATGTGAATTCCAAAACCTACTGGAATACAGACACAGAAAGGAGTCTACACAGAATGAATGTATGTGCAACAGGCTGAAGTCTATGCTGCTGCTGCTGCTGCTAGTAGGCCAAGGCTAAGAAGGAGAAGAGTTTTCAGACTCCGTTTAACTTATCATAATCTACGTGGCATGGAAATTGTAGAGTGCTACAGGATGGATAAAAGACACACTACAGGCACTCTGCAACCTCTGTCGTCCTCAACTCAGACCCAGGGAAAATCAAGTGGAACCCATCCCAGGTACCTTTCAGAGACCAACAGGAGACATGCTGTGGGTGTCACAAGCATCAACATCCAGGATCCTCCGTCATTTTCTGAATGCTGTGCTCCAACATGTCAGTGACCACATATATTTTTCCCATACTCCTGAGGACAGAGCCAGAAATATGCAGGAGTTTTACCCTGTAGCACACTGCCATGAAGTACTGGGTGACATGGGTTGCACACATATAGAATTAAGGCACAACCCAGGGAACAGTGAAGGCTCTACATACATAGAAAGGGCTTCTACTCTACTAATAGCCAAGTCGTATGTAATGCCTAGAGAATCACCTTGAACACGTGTGCTGAAAACCTAGGCAGTTACTATGACTTACATATCTGGCACACCTCCAAACTGTATCAGATGTTTACTAGGGGGAATATCCCACAAGGTCATTTACTGAGGGATACAGGCTACAAACTGGAACCATGGCTGGTGACGTCCATCAGAAAGCACATGCACCTGCTGAAGAATGCCACAATGAGGCACACACTCGAACCAGAAATATCATAAAGCATGTGTTTGGGCTGCTGAAGTCACAGTTCCTGTGCCTAGATACATTTAGGGGAGCCCTGCAGTGCAATCCATGTACATGTACTGAAATATTCACCGTGTTTGCCATGCTACACAACATCATCCTGAGAAAACAGCTTCAGCAGGATCAGTAAGGGGATGGGGCACACATCCCACTACCAATAGCAAGATTGCCAAAGACACATGCAGGTGAGCAGTCAGAGGGGGAACCAGCAGTTGTTGTGGGTGTAGGCAGATGTGGGTGTACTCAATAAGCCCTCCATTCGCTAAGAGTCATCTCACTCATCACCTAAGGGGCTAAAACCTTCCTCCTACACACATACATATAGTAACACAGATGCCAGCCAATGTTCACAACCTTTACCTTTACATGGAATGGTTGTGTACTGCTAGCATCAGCGTCAGCCCTGAACTAAAACTGTTGCAACTGTTGGATTTACAAGGTAAGTGTTGAATTTGGAGTGTATTGTGTAATAATATGAATGAATGACATATCCTCACATGTTGTTACTTGGTACTGTAACCAAGTAAAAGGTGGGTGATTTGTATAGAAATTACCTTAACATGCAACAGCAAAGACTTACCTGACATATATGTGTCCATTATTAAATAGTAGTCCTCAGGCATCAAACATTCACACAGTCATACCTCTCAAAAGTACTGATAGTCACCGAATGCCCTCAGTTTAGCATCATATGTTTGTACTGGAAAATCAATAAAGAGAGAAGTTAGAAAGTAATGATACACATTGCAGTTTCTGACTTCACAACCCTCACAAGATCATTAACAATAATGATGGGAAAAAAGTTTGATGCTTTCAAATGTCTTAACTTTCTAAGACCAGTATGAGTCAAAGGTACAATTAACAATTCAACATCACAAATGCAGATACACTAAGCACTAAGTCATCTATGCACCCTGAACATCAGACACAAAGCTTACGTATCCCTGAATCCAAAACATAGAAAACAGGAATATGACACAGTTATCACTTGTACAGGGTGTTGTGTGTGTGGGGGGAGCAGGAAGCCTAGGCTGACATAAAAGGTCGGTGAGTGTCTATGAGTAAGAAAGAGAAGCAGATATACATTTGGATAAAGTAACAAATGGCCAGTGTGACAAAATGAGTTTTAAGCTTCATGGCTGAACCATGTTACTGTTGTGTATGTGTCTGTATGGGTTCGCCAGGTGAAATTAGTGTTTGAGTGTTTGCATGAACACAGCCAACTCTGTGCTAGCTCTATATATTGGTATGTAAGACAGGTGTGAGCTATGCATGGTAGAGGTGGCAGTTCATCATTGTCATCCCTGGGCAAGAGAGCTAGCTTGGCCAGGTGTTGCACTGGTACATCCATGCCCTTTGTCAGATGCACTGCTGCTACCTGAATGTGACTGATGTCTGCTGGACAAGCTCCACTCATGAGGACACCCAGGACCATGTCCCCATGGCCTGACATGTCTGAGTGTGGACAGCTCAACCAGTGATGCAACAGTATTGCCACTATGGCAGCCTTATCTGGCATGGCCACATCGGCTAACAGCAGATGATATGGCTGACCTACACCCATGTGGATACTGTCCCTCTCCCACCAGATGTTCCATCACAGACAATGCCCATCCAACATGTCACTCATCCAATACATTGACTCAACAACATGGTAGAGGCAGTCACGCATGTCAGCCTGTGCCACATCTACCACCGTAAGCATTTCTCTGGAGGATCTATGGCATCATGCCTGTGCCACCATGATGGCCCTAAACATATGCTGAATGGCATGCGAAGAGACACCTTTGATCAGGTGGAGGATGAACAGCAGACCTCCTCCAAGCACCCCTAACAACCCTCCTGTGTGGCACCTTGCCCACACTTTGGCTTCTGGCAGAGTCAACAGGCAATGAACCTGCAGTAACCACACTTCCCTGATTGATTGTCTCACCCTTCATCTGTCCAATATCAGAGGGGTCACTGGAATGGATAGGCATAGACCTACTGGCTGTGTCCGATGGAATTACAGAGATGGTGTATGTCAACCTCAGTGTCAGACTCAAACTCTGCACCCCCGACTGTGCATCTGTTTGGCCACCATCATCATCGGAGTCTGATGATACTCTGACATCAGGAGGTAGAAGTCCACACTTCCACTGTCAGGATCACCTGTGATAATAAGCAACAAGCGTAGGAAAAAAGTAATGCCTAGACTAGTGCATCCAATATATACTAAGAAACTAACAGTGGTGCCACTATTACAGTCATTAGAGCAATATGCGTAACAGTCCTGACACCAACATCAGAAATTAAATATTCTGATCATCAGTAGTGACAATTGGCTTACCATGTGCAGATGATTGTAGGCTCCCTAAACTGGATGGTCCTGGAGGAAGTTAGGAAAAATGTAAGGAAAACATCATCACAATTAACAGTAACACAGAGGGTAAAACTTTTTTTCCCTTTATATGTCCTTTAACTATACTTTCAACAAGAACTTGGATGGCAAGTCCAACCTAAGCACTATGTGTAATCAGTCAGAATGTGTTGTTAACTGTAGCAATTTACAATCCCCCCCAACCAATTTCTTATTAAACAGAGCTAATGTATTGATTGAAATATTTTGCTGTACAAGAATATTTATTTATTTGTTTATTGGCATTTGTTTACCGGGAAAGTTCACTGGGCCAAAAGATCCCATTTTCAGTGGAGGCCCGGGGAGAAAAGCTTCACAATATAACAGTACAAAAATGGAAAACAGTACATAAAATATAAAACAATTAGGATATATAAGCAATATTCACAAAACAGACAGTAATATACAGTAGCTGAAAGTATGCAAATGCATGATATGTATAGATTTTTAGTGGTAAGAGTGACAAACTAGTTAAGTGATTAAATTATTGTACTCTAAAGGTAATATACTGGAGAAAGCAGTATTTTAGCAGTATTCTGAAGGTGTTTTGAGGTTACAGGCAGCAGAGTGGAAAGAAGGTGTGGATAGACAGAAGGGCAGAGGTGGACAGTAGAGCAAAAGATAAATCATTTTTTTTTGACTAGTGAGAAAGAAGGTCTGAAGAGGTAAGGATGTAAATTAGGGTATGAACAAACTTAGAGCTTAAGCAGTCAGGTTATGAATAGATGAGAGCTGAGACATGTGCATTGCTAAAGGATGGAGAGGTGATGCTGCAAAGACTTTTTAAAGGAAGAGATGCTACTGGGGGTTCTGATAGCTAGTGGGAGAGAGTTCCAAAGCTTGGCAATAGAGAAGGAATAAAGCATTTTGCCAGCAGGAAGTTTAGGTTTGTCTACTAGCAGAAGTTGATTTTCAGATCTACGTGGTCTGTTTGGGTGGTAGTGGGTTAAGATGGAAAAGAGGACAGGGCAGTCTGAGGGTTTGTAAATGATTTTGTGAGCTGTGATGAGCTGTAGGTAGGTTAGTTGATGAGTTTGAGCCTGTTAAGTGATTTTAGGGCAATGCAATGATGGGAAGAGTGTTTTGTGTTGGTTGCAAACTTGGCTACTTTGTTATAACATGATTCAAGCTTGGTTTTCAGGGTGGAGTAGATATTGGTGAGAAGAGGAGCACCATAAAGGATTGAAGGTAAGAGAAAGGTTAGCAGTATTCTGAAGGTGTTTTGAGGTTATAGGCAGCAGAGTGGAAAGAAGGTGTGGATAGACAGAAGGGCAGAGGTGGACAGTAGAGAAAAAGATAAATGCCATGCTTAGTAGAGCAGTTAAGACTGTATTTTTCTCAATAGAGGGTTCATAGCTTATAATTTTTTTTTATGTTATTGTGGACATGGCGGTTGAATGTCAGGTTTTCATCAAGGATGACTCCTAGCAACTTAGTGCGGGAGATGACCTCTATGGTAGAGTTGGTTTGAGAATGAATGAATGGTGAAATCTATCTTCTTGACAGAGAGGATTTTCTTGGGGGTGAAATAATAACAACTTAGTTTTATTTAGGTTTAGGCCTAGATGACTGTTAGCTATCCTGTTGTTGATATAGCAGAACAAATAATGGTTGAATCATCTGCATATTATACAACAGTTCCATATTTAAGGTTGGTATGGAAGCAATTTATAAAAGTACTGAATAGCAGGAGTTCTAAAAGAGTTAGGGGGGTGATACCAAGTGTGGTGAGTTTACTGAGGAGTAGGGATGGGAGACCATATCAAAGGCTTTTGAAAGGTCAAGAAAGAGAGAGGATACAAATTTACCAGCATTTCTACCTTGATTGACTGTATCCATCAAGGAAATAAGGGCAGCAATAGTGCTGTGGCCAGGCCTAAACCCATGTTGAGTTGGGAAGAGGAGTTTGTTTAGTAGTATATAGTCTAGAAGTTGGTGATGAATGTATTTCCCCAGAATTTTAGAGAGAGAGAAGAGAGAATAGCAATGGGTCTGAAGTTAAATATATTAGTATTGTTACTGCCTTTATGGAGTCTGAGAATGTATGCATTTTTCCATATAATAGCAACATAAGCCTCTTGGAGAGCTCTATTGAGAAGTATGCTGATGGAATAGGCAATGGATCTTGTTGACATTTGAAGGTTTTCTGGAGGTAAGTTATCAGGGGCACAGGAGCCTGGTTTCAGTTTTCAGAGAAGTTTAGTTATGGTGGTGATGGGAATGGGGGAGAAAGAAAAGATAGATGAGTTTGGGTCAGTTTCCTGAGAGGGAGATGATAGTGGAAAACAGTGTCCTCGCTAGTATGGGGAAAAGTAGTGGTGAGTTTGGCTATGCTGTCAGTGAAATGTAAATTAAAGAGGGTGGCTATTTCACTGGCAGTTTTCTTAGGGAATGGCCATGGGTTGTTATTGGTACCAGGGATAATTAGAGATGCAATAGAGTTCCAGAATTTCTTATGATTTTGTTGATAACTTTTTGAAGGTTTAGATAGTATTCCTCTCTATCATTAATGATTAGGTACTTTGCTTGATTACGGAGCTGTCTGAATTGTAAGAGATCAGTGGGATTTTTATACTTTTGCCATTTTTTCCATATTTTATCACCGACATTCATAATTTGCTTGGTAGGGTTACCAAGCCATAAGGCATGCTTGATTTTGACTATTTTTGTCTAACTGGGGCTAGTTTGTTGAGGGTAGTTAGGAATGTGGATCTAAAGAACTCAACAGCTTCATCGAGTGACAGGAGTTTTAGAATATTCTAGTGGATGGTTTTATGGTTTCATTGAAAAATTCTAGGGTTAAGGTTACTTCGAGTTTTAGTTTGTATAAATTGGTGTTGGGTGGGTGTTGCATTAGTTCTACTAATTATATAAGCTAGAAGGTGGTCACTAATACTGCAAGAGAGTGTTCCTACTGTTGAAATTTTGTTAGGGTCAGAGACTTGTATCCTGTCTAAAAGGGAGCCACTGCCTTTATTTTTTTTAAGTCTAGTTATGTCTGTTGTCAGCTGTGTAACGTTCAAACAAGATATAGAAAATAACCTTACCAAAGATAATGGTGCCCACACAAAATAAATCGAACAGTAAAAAATGGCAACAACCACCATGAAGTATAATCCAAGGTTTAATCACTTAAAACAGCATAAAACGACATAAAATCAGAGCAAAGAATGATGTGTAAGCACTTTCAGGCTAATGCCCTTCTTCAGACAATTTACTGAAAAATTCAAACAGTTCAAATAGTAAATTGCAACCAATCAATATCAGTAATTTATCTGCCTTTTCTTTAAGGCTGGCTTAAGGGGAATGACATCACTGAGTCCTGGAAATCTATGAGCTGTTAACTCTATAATCCACCTTGGTTCCTGATACTCTGTTTCATTCACCAAGTCCCCCTCCCTTAAACTCTTATGTATGCTCTGTATAACTATAAACCTAAAATCATGTCCTGGAAATGAATGAATGTGTTGATATAAAGCATTGTGCTCATTATGTAGCCTTATGGCAGACAAATGATTCAGTATTCTATTTTTTAACATATAATTTGTCTTCCCCACATTAAATCCTGCACATGACTTACAAGTAGCTAGATATATCACATTTATAGTCCTGTAATTAGTGTATGTGTTAAAATGATGTTTTATCGGTGGTGGGATGAGTAAATATGGCTTCTGTATTGATATATGAACATGGCTTACAGGAACCACAAGATCTGGTTCCATTAGATCTAAATTTGACTTGAGTCTTCTTACTACCTTCATGACATAAATTTTTTGCATTTTTATTTCTCCTGAAGCCAAACATTGGTTCTTCACCTACGACCTTCCTTATCTTCTCATCTGCAAGAAGAATTTTCCAATTCTTTTTTACTATATCACATACCCCATGTATATTATTACTGTAGGTAAATATCAGCCTCATTTTATTCTCCTGTCTTTTGGGGTTATTAACCCTGACACTTTCCTCTCAGTCACGGGTTTACCAAGGCCGCATCTTATAATTCCTTTGTCCCATCCTTTTCTGGAAAATTCCCTCTGTCTTATGTTCTTTATATCCTCTTTCAGTAAAGCTATGCTTTAAATTATCCAGTTCCATAGCAAACATATCCTCATCTGTACATAATCTTGACACCCTGCCCAGCTGTCCTGCTACTATATTGTCAAAAGTGAACCTCGGGTGCATGCTGTCATACGTAAGTAAATTATTTTTCCAACAGTCTTTTCTATAAAGGGTAGTTTTAAAACCATCTTCATTTTGTATAATTCTTACATCTAAAAAAATCCAACTGAGTTCAAGAGAATTTCATTGAAAATCTTAAAAAAATATGTGGTAGATTCTAAATATTCTGCAAAGGCTACAAGTTCTTGCAATTCACCATCCCACAACAGGAAAATGTCATCCACAAAGTGTTTGTAAAAACATATATTATCAAACCATCTATGATATTGTCCTAGTACATGATGTTGTTCCCAAAATGCCATGACTAAATTGGCATATGTATTGGCACAAGGGGTGCACATGGCCACTCCTTGTACCTGATGATAGTGCCTGTTTAGAGATGAAAAAACATTGCACTCCAAAATAAGTCTAAGCATCTCTGTAATGAGTCTGTTCTTCCTAATGTCAAATAAACACAAATCAGAAATGAATCTGGATAGAGCTGTTAGTCCATACTTATTGCTGATCACAGTGAAGACATCTAATGTTACCATATCCTATGTTTTCTTAGCTTCTGTAAGCCTAATAAACTCACTTAGACTTGTTAAAAAATCACCTGTGTCTTTCAAAATATGTGTAATGTTTATTAATGCTGATCTCAAAGTACATTCTACCCAAATCGAAATGTTTTCTGTCATCCACTCCCTACCTGATACTATTGGCCTGATTTAGAATATCCATGTGTATTTTTGGTAAGGCCTTAAAAATAGGAATGACAGGATTTTCTATACTCAGAAACATATATAAGTCCATATCCATCAGTCCTTGATCTTTCAACTCATCTAACTGTCTTCTAATTCTAGAAATATCATTATTAACAATGATAGGAGATATCTGCATAAAATGTGTTGTATCAGTTAACATATCACTTCATTTTGTATGGTAAAGTTCTCTATTCATAATAACTACAGCTCTTCCTTTACCAGCAGATTTAATAATGATTTGTGTATTTTGTTGTAAGGAAATCAATGCTCATCTCTGTGTTAATGTTAAGTTATATATTTTTTTGCTGTAATTGCTCTGTAGATAAACTCCAATTTTCCCGTTCACGCACTTAATAAAGGTATTCATAGTGGAATTAAATAAAGGAATAAATGAACTAGGTTACCTTAAAGCTACTTGTTGGTTACAAGTGTTATTCCCAAACATATTCTTTAACATGACACTCCTACCAAGCATCATTAGATCCAGTATTACATTGCTAAAATTGCTATTACAACTGGGAATAAAAGTGAGCCCTTTGTTTAACACATACCTTTCAGCTTCAGATAAGACATAATCAGATAAATTGTATATAATATCAGTATCATCAGTAACTGAGAAGTCCTTCTCTTCTTCACTTCCCTCATCTCTTGCTGTGGTCTCCTCCATTTGTTTTTCTTCTTGGTGGGAGCTGGTACAAAAGGGAAAGAGCACTGGCTATTTTCTAATATGCAAACTGCTTTGGGTCTCGTCCCCAGATGTATGGAGCCCTCCCCCATCTCTGTATTATCCATTGATTCTATATTTGTATTTCGTGGGGTTAATGCATTCACATTAACTAAACTACTGTCTCTCTTTGCATTCTGGCTATTTTCTGTTGCTGCATAAAGGCTGGTATCCTCCATTCTTGCTAAAACAACAGCAGTAGTAGCTGTTGTTCAATTTTTGCCGTCTTTCTGGTTGACGTTGAGCTCACCTGATTGGTTAGTCACCTCACTGTGCAGCCTCACTTCAAATCCTATGGGGATTTATATGGCTATGCTGTAGAGATACTTAGAGTTGTTGAGTTTGAGGGATGATATAAAAGATTCAGCAGTATAGAACTGAGGAATAGGCTTGGAGTATGTGACAATGCTGAAAGTATTGGGGAAAATTATAGCAATGCCTCCTCCTTTTTTATGGGGTCAGTCAGCCCATAGACAGGCATAACCTGGGAGCAGGAATACTGAATCATTTATGTAAAGTTTCAACCAGGTTTTGGTTGCTGCTAGTATGTCTGGTTTGTTGTGGGACAGCCAGGCATGGAATTCTGATATTTTGTATCTGATACTTTGAAGATTGACTGTAGTGAGAGTTAGTGATTTATGTGATTTTTTGGGGGGGTGATGTTCATAGGGACAGGGCCTGGGTTAGGGTGGATATCTACACAAAGAAATATGTTAGCTTGCTTGGACAGGTAGGTGAATGGTAAAAGGTTTCTTTTTAAGTCACTGGTGATGTAAACATGGTTGTGAGTATGTTTATGGAGAGGACGTAGTTTTAATTTGGTATGTAGAAGCATATCAAATACATACAAGTTGGTGGCTACATCACAGTAGCTGGGGAGGGGTGGCAATTGTATGGCAGTTTCAGATTTGTGTTTAAGGGGTGTTGATACTTTTTTAAGGATGTCAGTTGAAATAGGAGACAGTGAAAGGGATAGTGGGCCGAGTAGACAGATAGTTTAGTGAATAGGTGACATAGAGGTAAAGTTAGAAGTGGAAGAAGCTGGTAACTGTTATGGATAATTTAAGTGTATTAGTAGATGGTATGGGTAGGAAGTGGTGTAGATAAACTAAACTAATATAGTGGTACTGGATAAATTTGAAGGTAAGCAAATTGGGTAATTGTTTTATTATTTATTATTATAGTTTTAGTCAGTAATGCATTAGCAATAGGAATTCTGACAGGCCTAATCATGTAGGAAAAAAATGCTACAGCATAATTCTCCTGTTTAATAGGCATGTACGAGCATGCGACCATAGCCTGACACCATTAGCTGTACCAAGCAGTCATTGTTTGTAAGATATTTACAGTGAAACACCAAATCTCATTCCTAAAAAATAAAGATACAGGTAAAGGATGATGTTTAACTTACAGTTGTGGCAGAGAGGTTTGTTTTCTGTACAACTAATCCACCAATCGGTCTAGCACATCACCAAAATATTAGCTAGTGTAAAGAGTGGGAGAAAGAGTAAAAAAATGGCATGAGGCACCAAGAGTGCAGTTGAAAGTGCACAATGCATTATGGGAGTAGAGCAAAGTGAAAGAAAAAGTCCAGGAGTTAGTTATCTGTGTTACTGTTCTCTCAAAATAGAAAGAATAAGAAAAAAGGTAGAAATTACTTATACCTGAACATCTGTGCAAAAAAACAATCTGTGAGTTTAAATGTTTGAGTTCTTTTGAAGTTTTAACACAAGCCTACAAGTTAGGGTATGTTGGTTAACTATTTCTGTGGGAATGGGACTGTACACATTTACAGTCATAGGCAAGATGAGCAAACTTAAAGCGACAAATTAACAATTGAGACACATAAACCTAACTGGCAGCTCCTCCTGGGACATACTTGCTGTTCCTTAAACAGTAGCACCTATGTCAAGGACATGCTGTTCTGCACTTTCCTGGGAGCTGTCTGGATCCGACAGTGGACAGGCACTATCTTCATTTGTCGTTAGTGGTGGGTCTGTAGCAGGCCTCTCCCAGTACCCATCCAATTACAAGCCACTGCAGCTGCTGTCCTCCATGCAGATGAGATCATGTTAGTGGCCCTATGGCACACCTGATGATGTATCCTGCTGTGGCCACCTACTGCATTTACATATGCAACTATCAGCTGCCAAATTTGCATTCTGCCTGACATATCTCCATGTCCCCTCTGCATCAGAAAGACACTATGTCACCTAAAAGCTTCCAGAATTACTTGATTCTCAGAGTCACTGAAGGGTTTTTTTGGGGGCCTGAGATGCTTGGGTGCCATAGTCATAAGTGTCCTAAAACACAACAGAAGAATAATACAAATAAGTATCACATAACTAAAATATACCTGTTCCCAGATAAAACAGAAACATTAGCATTTCTGTATTACCCACTAGAGAAACAAAACAATCCAAATATTTAAAATATGAACAACAGGAATTGTGTGGTTGTAACATATTACATTCACATACAAAGCAAGGCTGGATGCAGAACAAGGGGGATTAATGATATAAACACATCCTTGTTTGTGCCAAAACAGAGACGCAGCTTTGATCCTCCACCCCCAAAACAACAGGCAAATGACACATTTTGCTAACAAACCATCAGTGAAATAGTAAATGTGCTATCAAATCAACTGTCCCTGAAACATGTTTACAGATTTAACACAGAACATTCCATTTTAAGCTATTGCCAATAATGTATACTTGTGAAATGCCCTGACAAACATGCGAATACAATCAGTACACTTCTAAGTAATGCATACAGATAACAGAAGCATTTGCTAATTAATATATATATATATATATATATATATATATATATATATATATATATATACATATATATATATATATATATATATATATATATATATATACATACATATATATGTATATATATATATATATATATATATATGTATATATATATATATGTATATATATATATTTATGAAACTCATATCAGGACAGATAGAACAGGATACATGGACTGCCTGGGTCAGAGTGGGTGGGGCAACAGGAATAAAGAAGGCAAGGCCATTCTAGACTTCTGTCTAGCAAATGGCTTTATGGTAGCCAACACATGGTTCAGAAAGAAAGACAGTCACAAGATCACATACAAGAGTGGCCAACATGCAACACAGGTAGACATCCTCCTAGTAAGGAAAGGGCACTGGGGTAGACTCAGAGATTGCAAAGTCATCCCTAATGAAACAGCTGTCCCAAAGCAAAAACCACTGGTTGCTACAATCATCTGCAAACAGTGGTTAGAGAAGGTTCTAAGGTCAACAAAGACCAGGCTGAAGACCTGGAAGTTGACTGGAGTGAAAATACAACAGTTCAAGGAATTACTTAGGTCTCTAGCTCCCCATGAAGATTAGAAAATAGGTGGAGATGAAGAAGAATGGCAGCTCCTCAAAACAACATGTGTGAGAACTACAGAACAAGTATGCGGCTGAGACAAGCATAAGGAAAGCTGGTGGTGGAATGCAGAAGTCCAGAAAGTCATCAAAAGAAAGAAGGTGTGCAGGAAAACATGGGAGATAAAAAAGACCAACCAGGCTAGGAAGGAATACTGGTTGGCTAACAAAGAAGCTAAGAAAGGAGTTACAATAACAAATAATAAGGCATCAGAGGCACTCTACCAGTGTCTGGAAAGTGACTCCTTAGGTGGCACAACGAAACTATATCGGGTTGCAAGGCAAAGACAGAAAGATAAAGAAGATAGTCAGACACCATTCATAAGGGATGACAACAACAACCTGCTCACCAGTCCACAGGACATTGAAGGCAGATGGAAGGAGTATTTCCAGCAGCTTCTGAATGAAGAAACCCTCACAGAAGTTGTACTGCCCTGGAAGCAGCCTATTTTGAGAGGAAAAGAAGAGGAGCCTAGCCTAGTAGAAGTAAGAAGAGCACTAAGGAAAATGAAGTCAGAGAAAGCAGCAGGCTCAGATGAGGTCGCATCTGATATGATAAAGATGCTGGATGAGATAGAGGAGAAATGGCTCTTGAGGGTTTCAATAGCAGTGTGGAGAGAAAGGTGTTTCCCAGATGACTGGAGAATAAGCATACTTGTGCCAGCGTACACGAACAAAGGGGACATCCACAACTGTGGGCAGTACAGAGGCATCAAACTCCTATCACATTGCATGAAAGTTCTGGAGAGGGTGATTGATAAATGGATATGCAGAGTTTTAGAATGTAAGATGGGAGATGAGCAGTTCAGATTCAGATCAGGATGCAGCACAACTGACCTGATGTTTGCAGGAGACAGATAGTTGAGAAGAAGCTAGAGATGAGGAAAGAGTCCAACTGGGCATTCCTAGACTTGGAGAAAGCATATGACAAGGTCCCAAAAAAGCTGATATGGGCAGTACTGTGGTGGTTCAAAGTCCCAGAAATATTGGTAGAATTAGTGCAGGCTGTGTACAAGGACCCAATGACTTAAGTACAAACAGTGTTCAGCCTCATAGAGGGGTTCCCAGTAGGAGTGGGTGTACACCAGGTTTGAGCTCTGTGCCCATTGCTGTTCATACTGGTGTTGGGCTACATCAGCAAACAGGTTGGAAGGGACAGATCAACAAAGTTGCTGCATGCAGATGATGTGGAATTACAGGCAGACTCTGAGCAAGAACTCCAGCAATGTATAGAGCAATGGGATGCAAAACTGAAGGCACGTGGGATGAAACTAAGCACAGATAAAACAGTAGTAATGGCAGAAAACTGGAGAAATCAGAAGAATATGAGAATTGAGATAGAAAGGAAGATAGTGGAACAGGTAAATGGCTTCAAGTATCTGAGAGGGGTGGTTGAGGAGAAGTGAAGTCTGAATGAAGAGGTCAAAGCTAGAATCAGAGGACCTGCAGCCAAATGGCATAGTGTCAGGTGTGGCCTATGACAGAAGAATGCCAAAGAAGCTGAAATGTAAGGTGTACAAGCCAGTGGTGTAACCAGTACTACTGTATGGGACAGAAACCTGTGCAATAAAGTCAGAGCAGAAGAGGCTAGATATGATAGAAATGAATTGCCTGAGAAGGGTGGTAGGATGCATTCTGTGGGACAGATGAAGAAATGAGGACATAAAAACAAAAGTAAAAGTAGGAGCAATTGCAGAAAAGATCAAGGAGAACAGATTACGGTGGTTTGCGTACATGTACAGAAAAGCAGAAGACAATCTGGTGAAGAACATCTAGGAAAGACAGGAAGAAGGTAAGGGGAAACAAGGACATTCAGCAAAGTGGTTGCTGAATTGTGTGAAAAAAGATCTGCAACAATCAGGCATGAGCTTCAAAGAAGGCAGGAGTGTAGCATTGAATCGAAATAGATGGCGACAGTTAACACGATTCCCCGACCCCATGTACAAAATGGGAAAAAGGTAGTTGATGATGATGATGATGTATGAAGCAGATTTTTCATAATGACATTTCAGCATCTGCAGTATAGCAGTATATAGCTGAAAAATGCAAGCATACATTTTAAAGTTCAGCAGTCTTCTGTGCAGATATATCTCAAAATCTTAGCCTCTTATGTGTTCTCTACATAAACAAGTCTCCTCACCTTTAGGTTCCCTAGCTACACAGTTGCATTTTCATGGTGTAGATTCAGGGCTGTTAGGACAATGAAGATGCAAATGAGGTGTGAACTCATTAGAATTGTTAATTCCCAAAATGCTTGGCTCTATGTAGAAGAAGTAAACATAGTGCAGGCACTCCCTCAGTGTTTGTTGCTAATGGATTGCAACTGTGAATGCTTACTAGTAGGAAGAAGGAATACAGCAGCAATACAGACTACTCTACCTCCAATGGGTGTGTCAGGCTAGACTTACAAAAGGTATAGCAGTAATTTTCTCAAGGCTAGAAATATAAGTAAGCAGCACACAATTCACAAGTTCTGTCCATTAGCATCCAACCTCCCCTTCATTTGTTGATAACTGTGTATAATTTCCATTTAATATCCTCACACAACTTAAGGACAAGGATATAGAATGCCTTACAGATTGCATGCCTCAGAAGATTACTGGTCTCTGAAATTATTTCTGCTGAATAGTAGCATACTGGAGCTGTTTGGTATACCCTACATCAACGTTATTACAAGTTGAGATAAGTACAAACTGGCAGTGTTATAAGATAGTACTGAATTTTAATTTTTCTGTTTGTTTCATTGAATATTGTGTTAAAAATAGTATTGCATTTATCTGCCTGTTTAATGAAAATTGGAAGCTGTCTCTCTGTCTCTCCCTGTCTGCAGTTAGTTTATTCATCTCACTTCATTGTAATTCGGTGTAGAAGTCTTAGTCTAGAGGGATTCTCTGCACCTTAAAGTCTTAGTCCCTTATCTCTGAAATTATTTCTGCTGAATAGTTGCATACTGGAGCTGTTTGGTATACCCTACATCAACATTATCACAGGCTGAGATAAGTACAAACTTGCAGTGTTATAAGATAGTACTGAATTTTATTTTTTCTGTTTGTTTCATTGAATATTGTGTAAAAATATCTTGTAAAAATATCCAACTTCACCCCCCTCTCACCCCCGAAATGGCCTATCTCAATACTGGAAGATTGTTAAATTCCGGTAATAATGGACACACAGGTAAAAAACGTACTCTCCAAAGATAAGAATACAGCATCCATGGGACTAGATGACATTCCGGGCTGTGTACTACATGAACTACAAAATGAACTGGCACCTCACGTAAGTGTCATGTTTAAACATACCCTCACCTCAGGCTTTATGCCCACTGAGTGGCGCACAGCTACAGTTATCCCACTCTACAAGGGGGGATCCACCTTGGATCCCGGGAACTACCGCCCGATCAATCTGATGAGCCTGATCTGCAAGGCTATGGAATGTATTATCATGGAACTTATAAACAAAGACATTGGCAACCTTAAAACACTGGACCCCACCCAGTTTGGGTTCGCGAAGGGCTGATCTTGTCTCCTGAACCTTATTGACTTCTTCGAATCAGTCTCCAGAGCTGTGGACGAGGGTAAGGCAGTCCACACAGCCTATATGGACCTCGCCAAGGCCTTTGACACCATCCCCCACTCTGGAATCATAGATAAACTTACTAGGCTGGGCATTAATCCCTATGGCACTCGATGCGTTGCCAACTGGCTTACTGACAGAACCCACAATGTAAAAGTAACTGACTCCAAATCTAGCTCCAGACAAGTGACAAGTGGAGTACCTCAGGGTTCAGTCCCGGGACCTTTCTTGTTTGGCATCTACTTCTCGGAAGTACAGGCCAACATTAAGGGACTCTGGCTAACAAAGTTCGCAGATGACTGCAAACTGGGAGCCATTATTGAATCCCCAAATGATGTGGATACTCTACAAAAGGGCCTTACAGAAACAGCTGTTTGGTGCCAGAGCCATGGGCTCAAGCTCAATGCCAGGAAATGTATAGTTATCCCCTTTGGAAAAAAACATGTACCCGTGAATTATCACATAGGTGGCAGTACACTAAACACTAAAAGTGTGATAAGAGACTTAGGGACACAGGTGGACAGTGGTCTCACCTTCAATAACTACACCGCCACAACAGTCAGGAAATCCTTCTATGTGGCACACCTCATCACTAAGGGCTTTTTATCCAGAGAAAAGGAGGTCATTGTCCCACTGTACTCATCCCTCATTAGACCCATTACAGAATACAGTGCCCCATTTGGTATGTACCTCTCAAGACATCTGCAACAACTGGAAAGGCCGCAAAAATACCTCACTAAAAAAATGACAGGCCTAAAGCAGATGCGCTATGCTGACCACCTTAAAAAACTCCAGCTATACTCTGTCACATATCGTCTACTCTGAGGCAATCTCTGCTTAACATACAAGGCCATGTCAAACCAAGAGCTGTTGGACATGTACACTTAAAGAAATCCCAATCCCTCAGAACCACACACTCCAGGGATCTAAATCTTGTCATCACAATAAACAAAACATGCTGGAGGGATAGGTTCCTGACCCAGACACTCCCCAGACTCTGGAATAGACTGCCCATACATGTTAAGCATAGCGCCTCTTTGGCCCTCTTCAAAAGGAACCTTGATGATTGCATGGGGGAAAGGAAATTCACCCTGGGGATCACGTCAGTCACCCTGCTAGACAGTGGTCCAGGGAAGTAAATAGTGTGGGAAGAAATAGCCAGGGAATTGTTATGGGTAAGCTTGTATAGGCCCTAGGGCCGATAGCCTAGTAACAACCTATTACCTATGAACCTACAAATAGTACGGCATTTATCTGCCTATTTGTTTACTGAAAATTGGAAGCTGTCTTTCTGTCTCTCCCTGTCTGCAGTTTGTTTATTCTTCTTACTTCATTGATATTCGGTGTAGAAGTCTTATCCTAAAGCGATTTCCTCTGCCTTAAAGTCTTAGTCCCTATCTCTGAAATTATTTCTACTAAATAGTTGCATACTGAAGCTGTTTAGTATAACCTACATCAACTTTATTACAAGTTGAGATAAGCACAAACTTGCAGTGTTATAAGATAGTACTCAATTTATTTTTTTCTGCTTGTTTCATTGAATATTGTGTTAAAAATGGTACTGTATTTATCTGACTGTTTACTGAAAATTGGAAGTTGCCTCTCTGTCTCTCCCTATCTGCAGATAGTTTATTATTCTCACTTCATTGGTATTCAGTCTAGAAGTCATAGCCTAGAGGGATTCTCTGTGCCTTAAATTCTTAGTCCCTTATCTTTGATATTGTTTCTGCTGAATAGTTGCATACTGGAGCTTTTTGGTATACCCTACACCAACTTTATTACAAGCTGAGATAAGTACAAACTTGCAGTGTTATAAGATAGTACTGAATTTTATTTTTCTGTTTGTATAATGGAATATTGTGTTAAAAATAGTACTGCATTTATCTGCCTATTTGTTTACTGAAAACTGGAAGCTGTCTCTCTGTCTCTCCCTGTCTGCGGTTAGTTTATTCATCTCACTTCATTGTTTTTCGGTGTAACAGTCTTAGCCTATAGGTTTCTCTGTGCCTTAAAGTTGTAGTCCCTATCTCTGAAATTATTTCTGCTGAATAGTTGCATACTGGAGCTGTTTGATATACCCTACATCAATGTTATTACAAGCTGAGATAATTACAAACTGGCAGTGTTATAAGATAGTACTGAATTTTATTTTTTCTGTTTGTTTCATTGAATATTGTGTTAAAAATAGTACTGCATTTTTCTGCCTGTTTACTGAAAATTGGAAGCTGTCTCTCTGTCTCTCCCTGTCTGCATTTAGTTTATTCATCTCACTTCATTGTTATTTGGTGTAGAAGTCTTAGCCCGGAAGGATTCTTTGCGCCGTAAAGTCTTAGTCCCTTATCTTTGAAATTATTTCTGCTGAATAGTTGCATACTGGAGCTGTTTGGTATACCCTACATCAACATTATCACAAGCTGAGATAAGTACAAACTTGCAGTGTTATAAGATAGTACTGAATTTTATTTTTTCTGTTTATTTCATTGAATATTATGTAAAAATATCTTGTAAAAATATCCAACTTCACCCCTTCTCACCCCCTAAATGGCCCATCTCAATACTGGAAGATTGTTAAATTCCGGTAATAACGGCTACACAGGTAAAAAACGCACTCTCCAAAGTTAAGAATACAGCATCCATGGAACTAGATGACATCCCGGGCTATGTACTACATGAACTACAAAATGAACTGCCTCCTCACCTAAGTGTCATGTTTAATCATACCTTCACCTCAGGCTTCATGCCCACTGAGTGGAGCACAGCTACAGTTATCCCACTCCACAAGAGGGGATCCACCTTGGATCCCGGGAACTACAGCCCCATCACTCTGACGAGCCTGATCTGCAAGGCCATGGAACATATTATTATGGGACTTATAAACAAGGACTTTGGCAACCTTAAAACACTGGACCCCACCCATTTTGGGTTCCTGAAGGGCCAATCTTGACTCCTGAACCTTACTGACTTCTACGACTCAGTCTCCAGAGCCATGGACAAGGGTAAGGCAGTCCACACAGCCTATCTGGACCTCGCCAAAGCCTTTGCCACCATCCCCCACTCTGGAATCATAGATAAACTTATTAAGCTGGGCATTAATCCTTATGTCACTCAATGGGTTTCCAATTGGCTTACTGACAGAACCCACACTGTAAAAGTAGCTGACTGCAAATCCAGCTCCAGACAAGTGACAAGTGGAGTACCTCAGGGTTCAGTCCTGGGACCTCTCCTGTTTGGCATCTACTTCTCTGAAGTACAGGCCAACATTAAGGGACTTTGGCTAACAAAGTTCACAGATGACTACAAACTGGAAGCCATTATTGATTCCTCAAATGATGTGGATACTCTACAAAAGGGCCTAACAGAAACAGATGCTTGCTGCCAAAGCCATGGGCTCAAGCCCAATACCAGGAAATGTATAGTTATTCCCTTTGGGAAAAAACATGTACCCGTGAATTACCACATAGGTGGCAGTACACTAAACACCGAAAGTGTGATAAGAGACTTAGGGACACAGGTTGACAGTGGTCTCACCTTCAATAACCACACCGCCACTATAGTCAGGAAATCCTTCTATGTGGCATACCTCATCACTAAGGGCTTTTCATCCAGAAAAAAGCAGGTCATTGTCCCACTGTACTCATCCCTCATTAGACCCATTATAGAATACAATGCCCCATTTGGTATGTACCTCTTAAGACATCTGCAACAACTGCAAAGGCCACAGAAATACCTCACTAAAAGAATGACAGGCCAAAAGCAGATGTTCTATGCTGACCACCTTAAAAAACTCTAGCTATACTCTGTCGCATATCGTCTACTCCGATGCAGTCTCTGTTTAACATACAAGGCCATGTCAAACCCAGAGCTGTTGGACATGCCACACTTAAAGAAATCCCAATCCATCACAGCCACACACTCCAGGGATCTACATCTTGTTATCACAATAAAATAAACATGCTGGAATGATAGGTTTCTGACCCAGACACTCCCCAGACACTGGAATAGATTGCCCATACATGTCAAGCAGAGTGCCTCTTTCATCATCTTCAAAAGGAACCATGATGATTGGATGGGAAAAAGAAATTTACCCCAGGGATCATGTCAGTTGCTCTGCTAGACAGAGGTCCAGGGAAGTAAATAGTGTGGGAAGAAATAGCCAGAGAATTGTTATGTCTAAGCTTGTATAGGTCCTAGGGCCGATAGACTGGTTCCAACCTATGAACCTATGAACCTAAAAACAGCACGGCATTTATCTGTCTATTTGTTTACTGAAAATTGAAAGCTGTCTTTCTGTCTCTCCCTGTCTGCAGTTAGTTTATTCTTCTCACTTTATTGTTATTCGGTGTAGAAATCTTAGCTTAGAGGGATTCTCTGTGCCTTAAAGTATTAGAGCCTTATCTCTGAAATTATTTCTACTGAATAGTTGCATACTGGAGCTGTTTGGTATACCCTACATCAACTTTATTACAAGCTGAGATAAGTACAAACTTGCAGTGTTATAAGATAGTACTCAATTTTATTTTTTCGGCTTGTTTCATTGAATATTGTGTTAAAAATAATACTGCATTTATCTGCCTATTTGTTTACTGAAAATTGGAAGCTGCCTCTCTGTCTCTCTTTGTCTGCAGTTAGTTTATTCATCTCATTTCATTGTTATTCGGTGTAGAAGTCTTAGCATAGAGGGAATATCTGTGCCTAAAAGTCTTAGTCCCTTATCTCTGAAATTATTTCTGCTGAATAGTTGCATACTGGAACTGTTTGGTATACCATGCATCAACATTATTACAAGCTGAGATTAGTACAAACTTGCACTGCTATAAGATAGTACTGAATTCTTTTTCTGTTTGTTTCATTGAATATTGTGTTAAAAATAGTACTGCATTTATCTGCCTATTTGTTTACTGAAAATTGGAAACTGTCTCTCTGTCTCTCCCTGTCTGCAGTTAGTTAATTCATCTCACTTCATTGTTATTTGGTGTAGAAGTCTTAGCCTAGAGGGATTCACTGTGCCTTAAAGTCTTAGTCCTTTATCTCTGAAATTATTTCTGCTGAATAGTTGTATACTGGAACTGTTTGGTATACCCTACATCATCTTTATTACAAACTGAGATAAGTACAAACTTGCAGTGATATAAGATGGTACTGAATTTTATTTTTTCTGTTTGTTTCATTGAATATTGTGTTAAAAATAGTATCACATTTATCTGCCTACTTGTTTATTGAAAACTGAAAGTTGTCTCTCTTTCTCTCCCTGATTGCAGTTAGTTTATTTGTCTTACTCCATTGTTATTTGGTGTAGAAGTCTTAGAGGGATTCTCTGTGCCTTAAAGTCTTAGACCCTTTTCTCTGAAATTAGTTCTACTGAATAATTGCATACTGGAGCTGTTTGGTATACCCTACATCAACTTTATTACAAGCTGAGATAAGCACAAACTTGCAGTGTTATAAGATAGTATGAATTTTATTTTTTTCTGTTTGTTTCATTGAATATTGTGTTAAAATAGTACTGCATTTATCTGCCTAATTGTTTACTGAAAATTGGAAGCTGTCTCTCTGTCTCTCCGTGTCTGCAGTTAGTTTATTCATCTCACTTCATTGTTATTCGGTGTATAAGTATTAGCCTAGAGGGATTCTCTGTGCCTTAAAGTCATAGTCCCTTATCTCTGAAATTATTACTGCTGAATAATTGCATTGTGGACCTGTTTGGCATACCCTACATCAATTTTATTACAAGCTGAGATCAGTACAAACTTGCAGTGTTATGAGATAGTACTGAATTTTATTTTTTCTGTTTATTTCATTGAATATTGTGTAAAAATATCTTGTAAAAATATCCAACTTCACCCCCCTCTCACCCCCTAAATGGCCCATCTCAATACTGGAAGATTGTTAAATTCCAGTAATAACAGCCACACAGGTAAAAAGCGCACTCTCCAAAGCTAAGAATACAGCTTCCATGGGACCAGATGACATCCCGGGCTGTGTACTACATGAACTAAAAAACAAACTGGCACCTCACCTAAGTGTCATGTTTAATCATACCCTCACCTCAGGCTTCATGCCCACTGAGTGGCGTACAGCTACAGTTATCCCACTCCACAAGGGGGGATCCACCTTGGATCCCTGTAACTAATGCCCCATCAGTCTGACGAGCCTGATCTGCAAGGTCATGGAACGTATTATCATGGAAATTATAAACAAAGACATTGGCAACCTTAAAACACTGGATCCCACCCAGTTTGGGTTTATAAAGGGCCGATCTTGTTTCTTGAACCTTACTGACTTCTTCAAATCAGTCTCCAGAGCCGTGGATGAGGGTAAGGCAGTCTACACAGCCTATCTGGACCTCCCCAAGGCCTTTGCCACCATCCCCCACTCTGGAATCATAGATAAACTTACTAAGCTGGGCATTAATCCCTATGTCACTCGATGGATTTGCCAACTGGCTTACTGACAGAACCCACACTGTAAAAGTAGCTGACTCCAAATCCAGCTCCAGACAAGTGACAAGTGGAGTACCTCAGGGTTCAGTCCTGGGACTTCTCTTGTTTGGCATCTACTACTCTGAAGTACAGGCCAACACTAAGGGACTCTTGGCTAACAAATTTTGCAGATGACTGCAAACTGGGAGGCATTATTGAATCTCCAAATGATGTGGATACTCTACAAAAGGGCCTTACAGAAACAGATGCTTGGTGCCAGAGCCATGGGCTCAAGCTCAATGCCAGAAAATGTATAGTTATCCCCTTTGGGAAAAAACATGTACCCATGAATTATCACATAGGTGGCAGTACACTAAACACCGAAAGTGTGATAAGAGACTTAGAGACACAGGTGGACAGTGGTCTCACCTTCAATAACCACACCGCCCCAACAGTAAGGAAATCCTTCTATGTGGCACACCTCATCACTAAGGGCTTTTCATCCAGAAAAAAGGAGGTCATTGTCCCACTGTACTCATCCCTCATTAGACCCATTATAGAATACAATGCCCCATTTAGTATGTACCTCTCAAGACACCTGCAACAACTGGAAATGCCACAGAAATCCCTCACTAAAAGAATGACAGGCCTAAAGCAGATGCCCTATGTTGACCGCCTTAAAAAACTCCAGCTATACTCTGCCACATATCATCTACTCCGGGGCAGTCTCTGCTTAACATACAAGGCCATGTCAAACACATAGCTGTTGGACATACTACACTAAAGGAAATCCCAATCCCTCAAAGCCACACACTCCAGGGATATAAATCTTGTCATCACAATAAACAAAACATGCTGGAGGGATTGGTTTCTGACCCAGACACTCCCCAGACTCTGGAATAGACTGCCCATACATGTCAAGCAGAGTGCCTCTTTGGCCCTCTTCAAAAGGAACCTTGATGATTGAATGGGAGACTAGAAATTCACCCTGGGGATCACGTCAGTCACCCTGTTAGACCGGGGTCCAGGGAAGTAAATAGTGTGGGAAGAAATAGCCAGGGAATTGTTATGGCTATGCTTGTATAGGCCCTAGGGCGGATAGACTAGTACCATTCTATGACCTATGAACCTAAAAATAGTAGGGCATTTATCTGCCTATTTTTTTATGAAAATTGGAAGCTGTCTCTCTGTCTCTCACTGTCTGCAGATAGTTTATTCATCTCACTTCATTGTTATTCGGTGTAGAAGTCTTAGCTTAGAGGGATTCTCTGCGCCTTAAAGTCTTAGTCCCTTATCTCTGAATATATTTCTACTAAATAGTTGCATAGAGGAGCTGTTTGGTATACCCTACATCAACTTTATTACAAGCTGAGATAAGCACAAACTTGCAGTGTTATAAGATAGTACTCAATTTTATTTTTTCTACTTGTTTCATTGAATATTGTGTTAAAATAGTACTGCATTTATCTGCCTGTTTACTGAAAATTGAAAGCTGCCTGTCTGTCTCTCCCTGTCTGCAGTTAGTTTATTCATCTCACTTCATTGTTATTCAGTGTAGAAGTCTTAGCCTAGATAGCCTAGAATGATTCTATGTGCCTTAAAGTCTTAGTCCCTTATCTCTGAAATTTTTTCTGCTGAATAGTTACATACTGGAGCTGTTTTGTATACCCTACATCAACATTACTACAAGCTGAGATAAGTACAAACGTGCAGTGCTGTAAGATAGTGCTGAATTTTTTTCTCTGTTTGTTTCATTGAATATTGTGTTAAAAATAGTACTGCATTTATCTGCCTATTTGTTTACTGAAAATAGGAATCTGTCTCTCCCTGCTGCAGTTAATTTATTCAGCTCACTTCATTGTTATTCGGTGTAGAAGTCTTAGCCTAGAGTGAATCTCTGTGCCTTAAAGTCTTAGTCCCTTATCTCTGAAATTATTTCTACTGAATAGTTGCTTACTGGAGCTGTTTGGTATACCCTACATCAACTTTATTACAAGCTGAGATAAGTAAAAACTTGCAGTTCTAACATAGTACTGAATTTTATTTTGTCTGTTTATTTTATTGAATATTGTGTTAAAAATAGTACTGCATTTATCTACCTATTTATTTACTGAAAATTGGAAGTTGTTTCTCTGTCTCTCCATGTCTGCAGTTAGTTTCTTCATCTCACTTCATTGTTATTCGGTGTAGAAGTTTTATCCTGGAGGGATTCTATGTGCCTTAAAGTCTTAGTCCCTTATCTCTGAAATTATTTCTGCTGATTAGCTGCATACTGGAGCTGTTTGGTGTACCCTACATAAACTTTATTACAAGCTGAGATAAGTACAAACTTGCAATGTTATAAGGTAGTACTGAATTTTATTTTTTCTGTTTGTTTCATTAAATAATGTGCTAAAATAGTACTGCATTTATCTGCCTATTTGTTTACTGAAAATTGGAAGCTGTCTCTCTGTCTCTCCCTGTTTGCATTTAATTTATTCATCTCACTGCATTGTTATCTGGTGTAGAAGTCTTAGCCTAGATGGATTCTCTGTACCTTAAAGTCTTAGTCCCTTATCTCTGAAATTATTACTGCTGAAAAGTTGCATACTGGAGCTGTATGGTATACCCTACATCAACTTTACTATAAGCTGAGATAAGTACAAACCTGCAGTGTTATAACATAGTACTGATTTTTATTTTTTCTGTTTGTTTCATTGACTATTCTGTTGAAAATAGTACTGCATTTATCTGCCTGTATATTGAAAAATGGAAGCTGTCTCTCTGTCTCTCCCTGCCTGCAGTTAGTTTTTTCTTTTCACTTCATTGTTATTAGGTGTAGAAGTTTTAGTCTAGTGGGATTCCCTGTGCCTTAAAGTCTTAAGTCCCTCTCTCTGTCTCTCCCTGTCTGCAGTTAGTTTTTTCTTTTCACTTCATTGTTATTCAGTGAAGAAGTCTTAGCCTAGTGGGATTCCCTGTGCCTTAAAGTCTTAGTCGTTTATCTCTGAAATTATTTCTGCTGAATAGTCGCATACTGGAGCTGTTTGGTATACCCTACATCTACTTTATTCCAAGCTGAGATAAGTACAAACTTGCAGTGTTCTAAGATAGTACTGAATTTTATTTTGCCTGTTTATTTTATTAAATATTGTGTTAAAAATAGTACTGCATTTATCTGCCTATTTGTTTACTGAAAATTGGAAGCTGTCTCTCTGTCTCTCCCTGTCTGCAGTTAGTTTATTCTTCTCACTTGATTGCTATTCAGTTTAGACATCTTAGCCTAGAAGGATTCTTTGTACCTTTAAAGTCTCAGTCCTTTATCTCTGAAATTATTTCTGCTCAATAGTTGCATAATGGAGCTGTTTGGTATACCCTGCGTCAACTTTATTACAAGCTAAGTACAAACTTGCAGTGTTATAAGATAGTACTGAATTTTTTTTTCTGTTTGTTTCATTGAATCTTCTATTAAAATAGCACTGCATTTATCTGAATATTTGTTTACTGAAAACTGGAAGCTGTCTCTCCTTGTCTGCAGTTTGTTTATTCTTCTCAATACAATGCTATTCGGTGTAGAAGTCTTAACTTAGATGGATTCTCTTTGTCTTAAAGTCTTAGTCCCTTATCTCTGAAATAATTTCTGCTGAATAGTTGCATACTGGAGCTGTTTGCTATACCCTACATTAACTTTATTATAAGCAGAGATAAGTAAAAACATACAGTGTTATAAGATAGTACTGAATTTTATTTTTTCTGTTTATTTCATTGAATATTGTGCTAAAATATTGTGTTAAAAATAGTACTGCATTTATCTGCCTATTTGTTTACTGAAAATTGGAAGCTGTCTCTCTGTCTCTCCCTGTCTGCATTTAATTTATTCATCTCACTGCATTGTTATCTGGTGTAGAAGTTTTAGCCTAGATGGATTCTCTGTGCCTTAAAGTCTTAGTCCCTTATCTCTGAAATTATTAATACTGAAAAGTTGCATACTGGAGCTGTTTGGTATACCCTGCATCAACTTTAATACAAGCTGAGGTAAGTACAAACTTGCAGTTTTATAAGATAGTACTGAATTTTATTTTTTCTGTTTGTTTCATTGAATATTGTGTTAAAAATAGTACTGCAATTATCTGCCTATTTTTTTTACTGAAAATTGGAAGCTGTCTCTCTTCTTCTCACTGTCTGAAGTTAGTTTATTCATCTCACTTTATTGTTATTCTGTGTAGAAGTCTTAGCCCAGCGGAATTCTCTGTGCCTTATTGTCTTAGTCCCTTAGCTCTGAAATTATTTCTGCTGAATATTTGCATACTGGATCTGTTTAGTATACCCTACATCAACTTTATTACAAGCTGAGATAAGTACAAACTTGCAGTGTTATAAGATAGTACTGATTTTTTATTTTTTCTGTTTGTTTCATTGACTATTGTGGTGAAAATAGTACTGCATTTATCTGCCTGTATACTTAAAAATGGAAGCTGTCTCTCTGTCATTCCCTGTCTGCAGTTAGTTTTATCTTTTCACTTCATTGTTATTCAGTGTAAAAGTCTTAGCCTAGTGGGATTCCCTGTGCCTTAAAGTATTAGCCCCTTATGTCTGAAATTATTTCTGCTGAATAGTTGCATACTGGAGTTGTTTGCTATACCCTACATCTACTTTATTCCAAGCTGAGATAAGTACAAACTTGCAGTGTTCTAACATAGTACTGAATTCTATTTTGTCTGTTTATTTTATTGAATATTGTGTTAAAATAGTACTGCATTTATCTGCCTATTTGTTTACTGAAAATTGGAAGCTGTCTCTCTGTCTCCCTGTTTGCATTTAATTTATTCATCTCACTGCATTGTTATCTGGTGTAGAAGTCTTAGCCTAGATGGATTCTCTGTACCTTAAAGTCTTAGTCCCTTATCTCTGAAATTATTACTGCTGAAAAGTTGCATACTGGAGCTGTATGTTATACCCTACATCAACTTTACTATAAGCTGAGATAAGTACAAACCTGCAGTGTTATAACATAGTACTGATTTTTAGTTTTTCTGTTTGTTTCATTGACTATTCTGTTGAAAATAGTACTGCATTTATCTGCCTGTATACTGAAAAATGGAAGCTGTCTCTCTCTCTCTCCCTGCCTGCAGTTAATTTTTTCTTTTCACTTCATTGTTATTAGGTGTAGACATTTTAGTCTAGTGGGATTCCCTGTGCCTTAAAGTCTTAGTCACTCTCTCTGTCTCTCCCAGTCTGCAGTTAGTTTTTTCTTTTCACTTCATTGTTATTCAGTGAAGAAGTCTTAGCCTAGTGGGATTCCCTGTGCCTTAAAGTCTTAGTCCCTTATCTCTGAAATTATTTCTGCTGAATAGTCGCATACTGGAGCTGTTTGGTATACCCTACATCTACTTTATTCCAAGCTGAGATAAGTACAAACTTGCAGTGTTCTAAGATAGTACTGAATTTTATTTTGTCTGTTTATTTTATTAAATATTGTGTTAAAAATAGTACTGCATTTATCTGCCTATTTGTTTACTGAAAATTGGAAGCTGTCTCTCTGTCTATCCCTGTCTGCAGTTAGTTTATTCTTCTCACTTGATTGCTATTCAGTTTAGACATCTTAGCCTAGAAGGATTCTTTGTACCTTTAAAGTCTCAGTCCTTTATCTCTGAAATTATTTCTGCTCAATAGTTGCATAATGGAGCTGTTTGGTATACCCTACGCCAACTTTATTACAAGCTGAGATAAGTACAAACTTGCAGTGTTATAAGATAGTGCTGAATTTTTTTTTCTGTTTGTTTCATTGAATCTTCTGTTAAAATAGCACTGCATTTATCTGACTATTTGTTTACTGAAAACTGGAAGCTGTCTCTCCTTGTCTGCAGTTCGTTTATTCTTCTCAATTCATTGCTATTTGGTGTAGAAGTCTTAACTTAGATGGATTCTCTTTGTCTTAAAGTCTTAGTCCCTTATCTCTGAAATAATTTCTGCTGAATAGTTGCATACTGGAGCTGTTTGCTATACCCTACATTAACTTTATTATAAGCAGAGATAAGTAAAAACCTACAGTGTTATAAGATAGTACTGAATTTTATTTTTTCTGTTTATTTCATTGAATATTGTGCTAAAATATTGTGTTAAAAATAGTACTGCATTTATCTGCTTATTTGTTTACTGAAAATTGGAAGCTGTCTCTCTGTCTCTCCCTGTCTGCATTTAATTTATTTATCTCACTGCATTGTTATCTGATGTAGACGTTTTAGCCTAGATGGATTCTCTGTGCCTTAATGTCTTAGTCCCTTATCTCTGAAATTATTACTGCTGAAAGGTTGCATACTGGAACTATTTGGTATACCCTGCATCAACTTTAATGCAAGCTGAGGTAAGTACAAACTTGCAGTTTTATAAGATAGTACTGAATTTTCTTTTTTCTGTTTGTTTCATTGAATATTGTGTTAAAAATAGTACTGCAATTATCTGCCTATTTTTTTACTGAAAATTGGAAGCTGTCTCTCTTTCTCTCACTGACTGAAGTTAGTTTATTCATCTCACTTTATTGTTATTCTGTGTAGAAGTCTTAGCCCAGCGGGATTCTCTGTGCCTTATTGTCTTAGCCCCTTAGCTCTGAAATCATTTCTGCTGAATATTTGCGTACTGGAGCTGTTTGGTATACCCTACATCAACTTTATTACAAGCTGAGATAAGTACAAACTTGCAGTGTTATAAGATAGTACTGATTTTTTATTTTTTCTGTTTGTTTCATTGACTATTGTGGTGAAAATAGTACTGCATTTACCTGCCTGTATACTTAAAAATGGAAGCTGTCTCTCTGTCATTCCCTGTCTGCAGTTAGTTTTATCTTTTCACTTCATTGTTATTCAGTGTAAAAGTCTTAGCCTAGTGGGATTCCCTGTGCCTTAAAGTATTAGCCCCTTATGTCTGAAATTATTTCTGCTGAATAGTTGCATACTGGAGCTGTTTGCTATACCCTACATCTACTTTATTCCAAGCTGAGATAAGTACAAACTTGCAGTGTTCTAACATAGTACTGAATTTTATTTTGTCTGTTTATTTTATTGAATATTGTGTTAAAATATTACTGTATTTATCTGCCTATTTGTTTACTGAAAATTGGAAGCTGTCTCTCTGTCTCCCTGTTTGCATTTAATTTATTCATCTCACTGCATTGTTATCTGGTGTAGAAGTCTTAGCCTAGATGGATTCTCTGTACCTTAAAGTCTTAGTCCCTTATCTCTGAAATTATTACTGATGAAAAGTTGCATACTGGAGCTGTATGTTATACCCCACATCAACTTTACTATAAGCTGAGATAAGTACAAACCTGCAGTGTTATAACATAGTACTGATTTTTATTTTTTCTGTTTGTTTCATTGACTATTCTGTTGAAAATAGTACTGCATTTATCTGCCTGTATACTGAAAAATGGAAGCTGTCTCTCTGTCTCTCCCTGCCTGCAGTTAATTTTTTCTTTTCACTTCATTGTTATTAGGTGTAGAAGTTTTAGTCTAGTGGGATTCCTGTGCCTTAAAGTCTTAGTCACTGTCTCTGTCTCTCCCTGTCTGCAGTTAGTTTTTTCTTTTCACTTCATTGTTATTCAGTGAAGAAGTCTTAGCCTAGTGGGATTCCCTGTGCCTTAAAGTCTTAGTCCCTTATCTCTGAAATTATTTCTGCTGAATAGTCGCATACTGGAGCTGTTTGGTATACCCTACATCTACTTTATTCCAAGCTGAGATAAGAACAAACTTGCAGTGTTCTAAGATAGTACTGAATTTTATTTTGTCTGTTTATTTTATTAAATATTGTGTTAAAAATAGTACTGCATTTATCTGACTATTTGTTTACTGAAAATTGGAAGCTGTCTCTCTGTCTCTCCCTGTCTGCAGTTAGTTTATTCTTCTCAATTGATTGCTATTCAGTTTAGACATCTTAGCCTAGAAGGATTCTTTGTACCTTTAAAGTCTCAGTCCTTTATCTTTGAAATTATTTCTGCTCAATAGTTGCATAATGGAGCTGTTTGGTATACCCTACGTCAACTTTATTACAAGCTGAGATAAGTACAAACTTGCAGTGTTATAAGATAGTACTGAATTTTTTTTTCTGCTTGTTTCATTGAATCTTCTGTTAAAATAGCACTGCATTTATCTGACTATTTGTTTACTGAAAACTGGAAGCTGTCTCTCCTTGTCTGCAGTTCGTTTACTCTTCTCAATTCATTGCTATTTGGTGTAGAAGTCTTAACTTAGATGGATTCTCTTTGTCTTGAAGTCTTAGTCCCTTATCTCTTAAATAATTTCTGCTGAATAGTTGCATACTGGAGCTGTTTGCTATACCCTACATTAACTTTATTATAAGCAGAGATAAGTAAAAACATACAGTGTTATAAGATAGTACTGAATTTTATTTTTTCTGTTTATTTCATTGAATATTGTGCTAAAATATTGTGTTAAAAATAGTACTGCATTTATCTGCCTATTTGTTTACTGAAAATTGGAAGCTGTCTCTCTGTCTCTCCCTGTCTGCATTTAATTTATTCATCTCACTGCATTTTTATCTGGTGTAGAAGTTTTAGCCTAGATGGATTCTCTGTGCCTTAAAGTCTTAGTCCCTTATCTCTGAAATTATTAATACTGAAAAGTTGCATACTGGAGCTGTTTGGTATACCCTGTATCAACTTTAATACAAGCTGAGGTAAGTACAAACTTGCAGTTTTATAAGATAGTACTGAATTTTATTTTTTCTGTTTGTTTCATTGAATATTGTGTTAAAAATAGTACTGCAATTATCTGCCTATTTTTTACTGAAAATTGGAAGCTGTCTCTCTTTCTCTCACTGTCTGAAGTTAGTTTATTCATCTCACTTTATTGTTATTCTGTGTAGAAGTCTTAGCCCAGCAGAATTCTCTGTGCCTTATTGTCTTAGTCCCTTAGCTCTGAAATTATTTCTGCTGAATATTTGCATACTGGATCTGTTTGGTATACCCTACATCAACTTTATTACAAGCTGAGATAAGTACAAACTTGCAGTGTTATAAGATAGTACTGATTTTTATTTTTCTGTTTGTTTCATTGACTATTGTGGTGAAAATAGTACTGCATTTATCTGCCTGTATACTTAAAAATGGAAGCTGTCTCTCTGTCATTCCCTGTCTGCAGTTAGTTTTATCTTTTCACTTCATTGTTATTCAGTGTAAAAGTCTTAGCCTAGTGGGATTCTCTGTGCCTTAAAGTATTAGCCCCTTATGTCTGAAATTATTTCTGCTGAATAGTTGCATACTGGAGCTGTTTGCTATACCCTACATCTACTTTATTCCAAGCTGAGATAAGTACAAACTTGCAGTGTTCTAACATAGTACTGAATTTTATTTTGTCTGTTTATTTTATTGAATATTGTGTTAAAATATTACTGTATTTATCTGCCTATTTGTTTACTGAAAATTGGAAGCTGTCTCTCTGTCTCCCTGTTTGCATTTAATGTATTCATCTCACTGCATTGTTATCTGGTGTAGAAGTCTTAGCCTAGATGGATTCTCTGTACCTTAAAGTCTTAGTCCCTTATCTCTGAAATTATTACTGATGAAAATTTGCATACTGGAGCTGTATGTTATACCCCACATCAACTTTACTATAAGCTGAGATAAGTACAAACCTGCAGTGTTATAACATAGTACTGATTTTTATTTTTTCTGTTTGTTTCATTGACTATTCTGTTGAAAATAGTACTGCATTTATCTGCCTGTATACTGAAAAATGGAAGCTGTCTCTCTGTCTCTCCCTGCCTGCAGTTAATGTTTTCTTTTCACTTCATTGTTATTAGGTGTAGAAGTTTTAGTCTAGTGGGATTCCCTGTGCCTTAAAGTCTTAGTCACTCTCTCTGTCTCTCCCTGTTTGCAGTTAGTTTTTTCTTTTCACTTCATTGTTATTCAGTGAAGAAGTCTTAGCCTAGTGGGATTCCCTGTGCCTTAAAGTCTTAGTCCCTTATCTCTGAAATTATTTCTGCTGAATAGTCGCATACTGGAGCTGTTTGGTATACCCTACATCTACTTTATTCCAAGCTGAGATAAGAACAAACTTGCAGTGTTCTAAGATAGTACTGAATTTTATTTTGTCTGTTTATTTTATTAAATATTGTGTTAAAAATAGTACTGCATTTATCTGCCTATTTGTTTACTGAAAATTGGAAGCTGTCTCTCTGTCTCTCCCTGTCTGCAGTTAGTTTATTCTTCTCACTTGATTGCTATTCAGTTTAGACATCTTAGCCTAGAAGGATTCTTTGTACCTTTAAAGTCTCAGTCCTTTATCTTTGAAATTATTTCTGCTCAATAGTTGCATAATGGAGCTGTTTGGTATACCCTACGTCAACTTTATTACAAGCTGAGATAAGTACAAACTTGCAGTGTTATAAGATAGTACTGAATTTTTTTTTCTGTTTGTTTCATTGAATCTTCTGTTAAAATAGCACTGCATTTATCTGACTATTTGTTTACTGAAAACTGGAAGCTGTCTCTCCTTGTCTGCAGTTCGTTTACTCTTCTCAATTCATTGCTATTTGGTGTAGAAGTCTTAACTTAGATGGATTCTCTTTGTCTTGAAGTCTTAGTCCCTTATCTCTTAAATAATTTCTGCTGAATAGTTGCATACTGGAGCTGTTTGCTATACCCTACATTAACTTTATTATAAGCAGAGATAAGTAAAAACATACAGTGTTATAAGATAGTACTGAATTTTATTTTTTCTGTTTATTTCATTGAATATTGTGCTAAAATATTGTGTTAAAAATAGTACTGCATTTATCTGCCTATTTGTTTACTGAAAATTGGAAGCTGTCTCTCTGTCTCTCCCTGTCTGCATTTAATTTATTCATCTCACTGCATTTTTATCTGGAGTAGAAGTTTTAGCCTAGATGGATTCTCTGTGCCTTAAAGTCTTAGTCCCTTATCTCTGAAATTATTAATACTGAAAAGTTGCATACTGGAGCTGTTTGGTATACCCTGTATCAACTTTAATACAAGCTGAGGTAAGTACTAACTTGCAGTTTTATAAGATAGTACTGAATTTTATTTTTTCTGTTTGTTTCATTGAATATTGTGTTAAAAATAGTACTGCAATTATCTGCCTATTTTTTTACTGAAAATTGGAAGCTGTCTCTCTTTCTCTCACTGTCTGAAGTTAGTTTATTCATCTCACTTTATTGTTATTCTGTGTAGAAGTCTTAGCCCAGCAGAATTCTCTGTGCCTTATTGTCTTAGTCCCTTAGCTCTGAAATTATTTCTGCTGAATATTTGCATACTGGATCTGTTTGGTATACCCTACATCAACTTTATTACAAGCTGAGATAAGTACAAACTTGCAGTGTTATAAGATAGTACTGATTTTTATTTTTTCTGTTTGTTTCATTGACTATTGTGGTGAAAATAGTACTGCATTTATCTGCCTGTATACTTAAAAATGGAAGCTGTCTCTCTGTCATTCCCTGTCTGCAGTTAGTTTTATCTTTTCCCTTCATTGTTATTCAGTGTAAAAGTCTTAGCCTAGTGGGATTCCCTGTGCCTTAAAGTATTAGCCCCTTATGTCTGAAATTATTTCTGCTGAATAGTTGCATACTGGAGCTGTTTGCCATACCCTACATCTACTTTATTCCAAGCTGAGATGAGTACAAACTTGCAGTGTTCTAACATAGTACTGAATTTTATTTTGTCTGTTTATTTTATTGAATATTGTGTTAAAATAGTACTGCATTGATCTGCCTATTTGTTTACTGAAAATTGGAAGCTGTCTCTCTGTCTCCCTGTTTGCATTTAATTTATTCATCTCACTGCATTGTTATCTGGTGTAGAAGTCTTAGCCTAGATGGATTCTCTGTACCTTAAAGTCTTAGTCCCTTATCTCTGAAATTATTACTGCTGAAAAGTTGCATACTGGAGCTGTATGTTATACCCTACATCAACTTTACTATAAGCTGAGATAAGTACAAACCTGCAGTGTTATAACATAGTACTGATTTTTATTTTTTCTGTTTGTTTCATTGACTATTGTGTTGAAAATAGTACTGCATTTATCTGCCTGTATACTGAAAAATGGAAGCTGTCTCTCTGTCTCTCCCTACCTGCAGTTAATTTTTTCTTTTCACTTCATTGTTATTAGGTGTAGAAGTTTTAGTCTAGTGGGATTCCCTGTGCCTTAAAGTCTTAGTCACTCTCTCTGTCTCTCCCTGTCTGCAGTTAGTGTTTTCTTTTCACTTCATTGTCATTCAGTGAAGAAGTCTTAGCCTAGTGGGATTCCCTGTGCCTTAAAGTCTTAGTCCCTTATCTCTGAAATTATTTCTGCTGAATAGTCACATACTGGAGCTGTTTGGTATACCCTACATCTACTTTATTCCAAGCTGAGATAAGTACAAACTTGCAGTGTTCTAAGATAGTACTGAATTTTATTTTGTCTGTTTATTTTATTAAATATTGTGTTAAAATAGTACTGCATTTATCTGCCTATTTGTTTACTGAAAATTGGAAGCTGTCTCTCTGTCTCTCCCTGTCTGCAGTTAGTTTATTCTTCTCACTTGATTGCTATTCAGTTTAGACATCTTAGCCTAGAAGGATTCTTTGTACCTTTAAAGTCTCAGTCCTTTGTCTCTGAAATTATTGCTCAATAGTTGCATAATGGAGCTGTTTGGTATACCCTACGCCAACTTTATTACAAGCTGAGATAAGTACAAACTTGCAGTGTTATAAGATAGTACTGATTTTTTTTCTGTTTGTTTCATTGAATCTTCTGTTAAAATAGCACTGCATTTATCTGACTATTTGTTTACTGAAAACTGGAAGCTGTCTCTCCTTGTCTGCAGTTCGTTTATTCTTCTCAATTCATTGCTATTCGGTGTAGAAGTCTTAACTTAGATGGATTCTCTTTGTCTTAAAGTCTTAGTCCCTTATCTCTGAAATAATTTCTGCTGAATAGTTGCATACTGGAGCTGTTTGCTATACCCTACATTTACTTTATTATAAGCAGAGATAAGTAAAAACCTACAGTGTTATAAGATAGTACTGGATTTTATTTTTTCTGTTTATTTCATTGAATATTGTGCTAAAATATTGTGTTAAAAATAGTACTGCATTTATCTGCCTATTTGTTTACTGAAAATTGGAAGCTGTCTCTCTGTCTCTCCCTGTCTGCATTTAATTTATTCATCTCACTGCATTGTTATCTGATGTAGACGTTTTAGCCTAGATGGATTCTCTGTGCCTTAATGTCTTAGTCCCTTATCTCTGAAATTATTAATACTGAAAAGTTGCATACTGGAGCTGTTTGGTATACCCTGTATCAACTTTAATACAAGCTGAGGTAAGTACAAACTTGCAGTTTTATAAGATAGTACTGAATTTTATTTTTTCTGTTTGTTTCATTGAATATAGTGTTAAAAATAGTACTGCAATTATCTGCCTATTTTTTTACTGAAAATTGGAAGCTGTCTTTCTTTCTCTCACTGTCTGAAGTTAGTTTATTCATCTCACTTTATTGTTATTCTGTGTAGAAGTCTTAGCCCAGCGGGATTCTCTGTGCCTTATTGTCTTAGTCCCTTAGCTCTGAAATTATTTCTGCTGAATATTTGCATACTGAAGCTGTTTGGTATACCCTACATCAACTTTATTACAAGCTGAGATAAGTACAAACTTGCAGTGTTATAAGATAGTACTGATTTTTATTTTTTCTGTTTGTTTCATTGACTATTGTGGTGAAAATAGTATTGCATTTATCTGCCTGTACACTTAAAAATGGAAGCTGTCTCTCTGTCATTCCCTGTCTGCAGTTAGTTTTTTCTTTTCACTTCATTGTTATTCGGTGTAGAAGTCTTAGCCTAGTGGGATTCCCTGTGCCTTAAAGTATTAGCTCCTTATGTCTGAAATTATTTCTGCTGAATAGTTACATACTGGAGCTGTTTGCTATACCCTACATCTACTTTATTCCAAGCTGAGATAAGTACAAACTTGCAGTGTTCCAACATAGTACTGAATTTTATTTTGTCTGTTTATTTTATTGAATATTGTGTTAAAATAGTGCTGCATTTATCTGCCTATTTATTTACTTACTGAAAATTGGAAGCTGTTTCTCTGTCTCTCCCTGTCTGCAGTTAGTTTCTTCATCTCATTTCATTGCTATTCGGTGTAGAAGTCTTATCCTAGAGGTATTCTATGTGCCTTAAAGTCTTAGTCCCTTATCTCTGAAATTATTTCTGTTGATTAGCTGTATACTGGAGCTGTTTGGTATACCCTATATTAACTTTATTACAAGCTGAGATAAGTACAAACTTGCAATGTTATAAGGTAGTACTGAATTTTATTTTTTCTGTTTGTTTATTGAATATTGTATTAAAAATAGTACTGCATTCATCTACCTGTTTGTTTACTGAAAATTGGAAGCTGTCTGCAGTTAGTTTATTCTTCTCACTTCATTCTTATTCGCTGTAGCAGTCTTAGCATAGAGGGATTCTCTGTGCCTTAAAGTCTTAGTCCCTTATCTCTGAAATTATTTCTGCTGAATCGTTGCATACTGGAGCTGTTTGGTATAGCCTACATCAACTTTATTACAAGCTGGGATAAGTACAAGCATGCAGTGTTATAAGATAGTAATGAATTTAATTTTTATGTTTGTTTCATTGAATATTGTGCTAAAATAGTACTGCATTTATCTGCCTATTTGTTTACTGAAAGTTGGAAGCTGTCTCTCTGTCTCTCCCTGTTTGCATTTAATGTATTCATCTCACTGCATTATCTGGTGTAGAAGTATTAGCCTAGATGGATTTTCCTTGCCTTAAAGTCTTAGTCCCTTACCTCTGCAATTTTTACTGCTGAAAAGTTGCATACTGGAGCTGTATGGTATACCCTACATCAACTTTATTACAAGCTGAGATAAGTACAAACTTGCAGTGTTCTAAGAGAGTACTGAATTTTATTTTGTCTGTTTATTTTATTAAATATTGTGTTAAAAATAGTACTGCATTTATCTGCCTATTTATTTACTGAAAATTGGAAGCTGTTTCTCTGTCTCTCCCTGTCTGCAGTTAGTTTCTTCATCTCACTTCATTGTTATTTGGTTTAGATGTCTTAGCCTAGAGGGATTCTTTGTGCCTTAAAGTCTTAGTCCCTTATCTCTAAAATTATTTCTGCTGAATAATTGCATACTGGTGCTGTTTGGTATATCCTACGTCAACTTTATTACAATCTGAGATAAGTACAAACTTGAAGTGTAATAAGATAGTACTGAATTTTATTTTTTCTAGTTGTTTCATTGAATAGTGTGTTAAAAATAATACTGCATTTATCTGCCAATTTGTTTACTGAAAATTGGAAGCTGTCTCTCTGTCTCTCCCTGTCTGCAGTTAGTTTATTCATCTCAATTCATTATTATTCGGTGTATAAGTCTTAGCCTAGAGGGATTTTCTATGCCTTAAAGTCTTAGTCCCTTAACTCTGAAATTATTTCTGCTGAATAGTTGCATAATGGAGCTGTTTGGTGTACCCTACATCAACTTTATTACAAGCTGAGATAAGTACAAACTTGTAGTGTTATAAGACAGTGCTGATTTTTTTTTCTGTTTGCTTCATTGAATATTGTATTAAAAATAGTACTGCATTTATCTGACTATTTATTTACTGAAAATTGGAAGGTGTCTCTCCCTGTCTGCAGTTAGTTTATTATTCTCAAATCATTGTTATTCTGTTTAGAAGTCTTAACCTAGAGGGATTCTCTTTGTCTTAAAGTCTTAGTCCCTTATTTCTGAAATTATTTCTGCTGAATAGTTGCATACTGGAGCTGTTTTGTATACCCTACATTAACTTTATTACAAGTTGAGATAAGTACAAACCTACACTGTTATAAGATAGTACTGAATTTAATATTTTCTGTTTGTTTCATTGAATATTGTGCTAAAATAGTACTGCATTTATCTGCTTATTTGTTTACTGAAAATTGGAAGCTGTCTCTCTGTCTCTCCCAGTTTGCATTTAATTTATTCATCTCACTGCATTGTTATCTGGTGTAGAAGTCTTAACCTAGATGGATTTTCTGTGCCTTAAAGTCTTAGTCCCTTATCTCTGCAATTATTTTTAAACT